>NC_026006.2:22535904-22680557 GCF_000442705.2 Elaeis guineensis | reverse complement strand
TCTAAGGAGGACCGAGCCTTCGATTGTGTCGAGACAAGGTTCTCCTCCTATTCCCGACATGGTTTGTTTCGATTGTCCTGTCGACATAAGCTCGTGCCAAGAAAGAAGACATGTGGATATAAAACTTTTTATTTAAAGTAAAGTTATCGTAATACATTCATAAATTTTCGAGCTCCATGGTCGTGGAGGTCTGCTCCTCCGAGTTTCCTGAGGTAGTAAGTTCCGGGCCGGACTACCTCCTTGACTTCGTATGGGCCTTCCCAATTGGGGCAAGCTTCCCTCGATCCTGAAGTTGCGAGACAGCGGCTCGTCGAAGTACTAGGTCTCCTGCTCTAAAGACTTTATTTTTGACCCGGGAGTTGTAATAGCGGGTGACTTTCTGTCTGTAGACTGCCATCCGAACATGACCTGCCTCCCACTTTTCTTCTAACAAGTCAAGGTTGGCTTTGAGACCCTATGAATTGCGATGCTCATTGAATGCCATGACTCGTGCTGACGGGAGTTTGAGCTCAATTGGGATAACAGCCTCCGTTCCGAAGGCTAGAGCAAAAGGGGTCTCCCCCATGTGTTGCTCCTAGATTGATTTTGATGATTACAAAGCAGATTGAAGGGATACAAATATTTTTAAATTGAAAAAGTCTTTATGCTCTTCAGGGGCAAAATTGTAATTTTACTAAAATCCTGATTTGATAGTATCATTTGGTAGAACAAATGATTGTAATCTATTGGTGAAAATTTCATTGTATTTGGACTTATATTTTTGAAGATATGAATGTTTGAAGTGCATGAGTCGACTCATGAGTCAACTCATGGCACAATGAGCTGATTGGCACGCAAAAATTTCCCTTGGCACGCTGGTTTTTTGGCTTGGCACGACCTGTGAGTCGACTCATGAGTCGACCCATAAGGCATGAGTCGACTCATGAGTCGACCTCTGCTGATTTGGGCCAAAAAAATCCAGAAACCACAATTCTGGCGTTGCAATAGAAGTCGACTCATGAGTCGACTCCTGAAGCATGAGTCGACTCATGAGTCGACCCCTGCGACGGAAATCGTCCGCAACGGCTAGTTTTTTGCCCGTTTTAATTGCCTTTTATGCTCCCTTAAAATGCTCTAACGGCTCTTTTTCTGCCTAAATATTTTCCTTGTTTCTTAAGGCTATAAAAGGTTTCAAAAGGTGAAAGAAAAAGAGGGGATCCAAAATCTACACGAGAGAAACTGTGATCAACGATATACACGAGAGAAAAAAAAAAAGGGATCCACAATCCACACGAGAGAGACAAGGAATCTACAATATACACGAGAGATTGTGAAAGAGAAAAGCAAGAGCGTTCAAAAGGGCATTCAAGAGCATTCAAAGAGAGGGTTTTTCAAGCCAACTGTTCAACCTTGATCAAGAGCTCTTTCAAAGCCTTCAAGAAGTCTTCAATCAAAGTTCATCTTCTTCTCAAGCGTTCATTCAACTCTTCATCCACCTTGAGGAAATCCAAAAGGGGATTCTTCATTTGAGTAAAATGTTTTTATTGTTATATTCGCTCATTTAAGGAGCTATTCTTGTACTTGTGCTCTAAACTATCTTACTCTTTGTGAGTAATTGTTCTTGTTTTTGGAGGGTTTCCAAAACAAGGGAAGGTTGATCCGAATCTGAAATCGGAGTGTTTTGGGTTGGCTTGTACCCGGGAAACAAGTGGACTAGCTTGGGATAGCTAGTGTCGGAGTTCCGACATTTTGTATTTGGGTTGAATACAAGTATAGTGGATTGGAATTCCCAAGTAGGAGCTTGGGGAGTGGATGTAGGTGCAAGGTTGGCACCGAACCACTATAAATCCTTGTGTTTATGGTGTGCTTTATTGTTTCTCTTTATTTCTTTATTATATCCTTGCTTTCTTGCTTTAGGTAATTAATCTTGATTTAAAGTCTTTCTTCTCATTCATCAAGCTTTTAACAAATACTTTTCATAAGTAATTAGTTGAGCTTAAAATTTTTAAAAACCCAATTCACCCCCCCCTCTTGGGTTGCATAGCTGGGCAACACATGGGCAGTCTTTGGGTAGTTCGGTACGTCCACAACACATGATAAAGTTCATCTGCCCAAGTTTCCTTCGCTCTTTCGAGCCTTGTCTTGATTCCTTGCAGCAGAGTTCTATTGGTCACTTTGGCTTCATCGTTGGCCTGAGGATGGGCTACCGATGTGAAGTTGTGGGAGATGTTTAGGTCCTCGCAAAATTTAGTGAACCTCGCTCCCGCAAATTGTCACCTATTATCAGTAATTAGGGTTCTCGGCTGGTCGAACCTGCAAATGATTGACTTCCAGACGAAGTCTTACACTTTAGCTTCTGTGATTTTTGCCAGCGGTTCGGCTTCAACCCACTTGGTGAAATAGTCAATTGCTACCAGGAGGAACTTCCTCTGTCCCGATGCCACAGGAAAGGGTCCAAGGATATCCATTCCCCATTGCGCGAACGGCCATGGGGCGCTCAAGGGTGTAAGTTCGGAGGTGGGCTGTCTCTGGATGTTAGCATATCTCTGACATCGGTCACACTTTCTGACGTATTCAATGGAGTCACGATACATTGTCGGCCAATAATACCCTTGGCGGAGCAACTTGTGGGATAAGGATTTAGCCCCAGATGGCTTCCACAGATTCCTTCGTGCACCTCCCATAAGGCGTAGTCAGCTTCTGAAGGCCGGAGATATTTTAAAAGAGGCAAAGAGTATGACCTCTTGTACAATTTATTCTCATAAAGGATATATTGGGAGGCTTGATTTCTGAGCTTCCGAGCTTCTTTTGCATCATGAGGGAGAACCTCATCTCGAAGATATGCTACCAGTGGGTCGATCCAACTGGGTTCATGGCTAATTTCCATCACGGGCCGCGATTCTTCTGTACTTGAGCACTTTAGAACTTCAAAAAGAACTTCTTTGGGCAGTTCAGCCAGAGCCAGTGTAGCCAACTTGAAGAGGAGATCGGCCTTGGTATTTTTCATTCTTGGAATCTGCCTGATGTTGAAGCTACTAAAGGTGGGGACGATCTCCTTTATCTTTTCAAGATATTTGGCCATGCTGTCCTCCGTGCTTTGTAGTTTTTGCTGACTTGTCCCACTACCAATTGGGAGTCACTGTAAATTTGGAGCTGATCTACTCCTAATTCTTTAGCGATCCTCAATCCTGTGATCAGAGCTTCATATTCCACTCCATTGTTCGTTGCGGAAAACTCGAAGCGCAGCGCGTACTCTATGACGATCCCCTCCAGACTGATTAAGATCAGGTCCGCGCCTGTGCCCGACATGTTGGAGGATCCGTCCACATAGAGGGCCCAAAAGCAATCAGGGGGGTCTGTTTCTTCTTTAGAGGAGTTCGGTCGGACTTCAGGTCGTCAGTTTCACCTTGTTCAGGTTCGGCCTCCTCTGGGATAGTGCATTCCACTATAAAGTCTGCCAATATCTGGGCTTTTACTATCGGCCTAGGTTGATAGTTGATGTCAAATTCTGTGAGCTCGATCGTCCATTTCGCTATCCTCCTGGAAGCATCCGCCAGGTGTAGAATCGCTTTAATCAGCTGGTCGGTGAGCAACGTTACGGTGTGCCCTTGAAAGTAAGGTCGGAGCCTCCAGGCTGCAATCAACAGGGCGTAAGTTAGTTTCTCTAATTTAGTATACCTGGTTTCGGCGTCTCTCAATGCGCGATTGATGTAGTTGATCGGCCGTTGAATTTTTGTCTCTTCCTTGGCAAGAACTGCTGCGAGAGCCATAGGGGAGACCGCCAGGTACAAGAATAATTTCTCCCTAGGCTCGGGCTTCGCCAATAGTGGAGGTGAGCCGAGGTAGTTCTTTAGTTCTTCGAACACCTGTTGACACTCAGTGGTCCAACAGAAGTTCTTCGGCCACTTGAGGGTTTGGAAGAAGGGTAAGCACCATTCGACCGACCTTGCAATGAAGCGATTCAGAGCTGCCACCCTCCCTGTGAGGTGCTGAACCTCTTTTATCGACTTCGGGACGGCCATCTCCTGGATGGCACGAATCTTCTCTGGATTGGCTTCAATCCCACGCCCCGATACCATGAAGCCCAGGCATTTCTCCGAGGTCACTCCGAAAGCACACTTAGTTGGGTTCAGCTTCATCTTATATTGCCGGAGGGCACCAAAGGTCTCCTCGAGATCGACGACGTGGTTCGTTGAAGATTTACTTTTCATGAGTATGTCATCCACGTAGACCTCCATATTGCGGCCGATCTGCTCTTTGAAGATTTTGTTCACCAGCCGCTGATAAGTAGCATCTGCATTTTTGAGGTCGAAAGGCATGACCCTGTAACAGTAAAGACCATGGTTAGTAATGAAAGCAGTCTTTTCTTCATCTTCTGGTGCCATTCTGATTTGATTATGTTGCCCAGCTATGCAACCCAAGAGGGGGGGTGAATTGGGTTTCTAAAAATTTTAGAATTGATTAATTACTTATGATGAACAAGACAAAGATTTTAATTCAATATTAAATACCTAAAACAGGAATGCAAGGATATAATAAAGAAATAAAGTGAAGCGATAAAGCACACCACAAACACAAGGATTTATAGTGGTTCGGTGCCAACCCTGCACCTACATCCACTCTCCAAGCTCCTACTTGGGAATTTCAATCCACTATACTTGTATTCAACCTGAATACAAAACATCGGAAACTCCGACACTAGCTATCCCAAGCTAGATCACTTATTTTCGGGTACAAGTAAACCCAAACACTCCAATTTCAGGTTCGGATCAACCTTTCTTGTTTTAGAAATCCTCCAAAAACAAGAACAAAAACTCACAAAGAGTTAGAAAATTTTGAGCACAGATTAATACAATAACAGCTCCTTTAAATGAGCGAATATAACAATAAAAACTTTACTCAAATGAAGAACCCCTTTTCGGATTTTCTCAAAGTGGATGAACGCTTGAACGAATGCTTGAGAAGAGGTTGATTGTTGATTGAAGATCTCTTGAAAGCTTTGGAAGATCTCTAGATCAAGGTTGAACAATAGGCTTGAAAGATCCTCTCTTTGAAAGCTCTTGAATCTCTTTCACAATCTCTCGTGTGGATTTTGGATCCTCTTTTCTTTTTCTCTCAAATTATCTCGTGGATCCTCTCAATGAATTTTATCTCTCTTTTGATCTGCCGATTGATCTTCTGTTTTCTCTCCAATTTGATCTGCTATTTAATCTGCAATTTCTTTCACCATTTCAAGCATTTTATAGCATTAAAAGCAAGAGAAAACAATTTAGGCAGATAAAGAGCCGTTAGAGCAATTTTAGGAAGCATAAAAGGCAATTAAAATGGGCAAAAAAATAGCCGTTGCTGACATTTTCCATCGCAGGGGTCGACTCATGAGTCGACTCATGCTACAGGAGTCGACTCATGAGTCGACTTCTGTTGCACAGATCAGACAGTCTTGATTTCTGGATTTTTCGGCTCAAATCAGCAGAGGTCGACTCATGAGTCGACTCATGCCTTGTGGGTCGACTCATGAGTCGACTCACAGGTCGTGCCAAGCCAAAAATCTAGCGTGCCATGGGAATTTTTTTGCGTGCCAATCAGCTCATAGTGCCATGAGTTGACTCATGAGTCGACTCATGCACTTCAAACCTTCATAACTTCAAAAATATAAGTCCAAAAATAATGAAATTTTCACCAATAGTTTACAAATCATTTGTTCTATCAAATGATACTATCAAATCAGGATTTTAGTGAAATTATGATTTTGCCCTTGAAGAGCATAAGGACTTTTTCAATTTAAAATTGTTTGTATCCCTTCAATCTGCTTTGTAATCATCAAAATCAATCTAGGAGCAACAATCTCCCCCTTTTTGATGATGACAAAAATTTGAACAAAAATATTTATGTGAATGCATTAATTTCAAAAGAATACATTATAGGTGTATATGCTTGAAAAGAGTATGATTCTTTTGGCATGTAATATAAATAGTCATATGCAAAAATAATTTGTCCATTTGCTTAAGGATTTGAAGATATGCTCATTTGATTATGTGATTTTGGTGTTAGAGCAGAAAACTTGTTTTTGTTATCAGATTGAGCTCTATTTTGAAAATTCCATTCTCATTTGATTTTAGTTTTAGCATCAGAGCAAAAAAATACTTATGTGCTTAAAAAAAATTATGTGTGCCAAAGTATGTTTAAAAGTTGATTTTGAGCTTAAGTGTATTAACTCATTTTGAGCTTAAGATATATCAGAGCAAGAGAAAAGAAATAAATTTTGCAATGTATCAGAGCAAGAACAATAATTTTTACAATGTTATCAGAAAAGATTTTACAATGTATCAGAGTAAATGTTATAATATATCAGAGAAAATTTCACACTGTATCAGAGCAAATATCAGAGAAACTTTCACACTGTATCAGATTAAATTTTATCATGTATCAGAGCAAGTTAAAAGAAATTTTAGGGTGTATCAGAGTAAATCAAATTTCTTAAGATGTATCAAGGTAAATTTCAAAAGATATATCAGAGCAAGTTTGAATTTTGAAATATATCAGAGCATATAAAAAAATTACTTATTTGCATTGTACTTATGATTTTGCTTTTGATGGATGGCTTTTTGTTTAATTTCTGTCTGATATCAAATTTCTCAAATTTTTGCTTAATTTCTCAAAATATCATTTTTGTTTAATTTCTCAAATTTTTTTAATTTCTCAAATTTTTGTTTAATTTCTCCAAATATTTAATTTCTCAAATTTTTTTTAATTTCTCAATTTTTGTTTAATATCTCCAATTTTGTTTTGTTTAATTTCTCCCCTTTTTGACATCATCAAATATGGTTAACTCTTCTTTTTTTTTTTTTTAAATATTCTTTAATTTCTCCCCTTTTAGAGTTTATCATAGAAGTTTGCTCCCCCTTAATATAGCAATTATCAACAGCAAACAACAACAAAGAGAAGACAATTTTTCCACAAGAAGAATATATATAACCAAAATATGATCAATATCATTACAAAAGGTAGGAAAAATGATTCCATTAAAAAATAATTGTTTCAATACATAGTTTAAAAATAAAATTCAACCAGCTAATTGTCAATACATGGCCCCAAGGTATAGATCCTAGAACAAGACACTAACACCTAGGATCTAGTAAAGATCAAGATAAGTCAATGATCGGAGTCATCAGATATAGGGTGAGGAGATGATGGATCAGAAGTGCGTCCTCTACCCCGTCTGCCTCTGCCACGAGTGGAGGTGCTGGCACAGCAGGAGAGCGAGATGAACTGGGTGGCTGAGAATGCTGAGAGGCCAAAGACTGAACAGAAAGGGTGAGTCTGATAGAATCAAGTACGTTCAGTGCTCTGGAAACAGATTGAAGTAGAGTAGTGAACTGAGTGGTAGCATGCTCACTCGATCCTTGGATTTCTTTCCTCAGCAATTCATATCCACCTTCTAGTGCTCCTCTGAGCCTACCAGCCTCTGCAGTGAGGTCTGTGACCTCAATGGTTGACTCCTGTGGCTTGGGATGGGCCAAAGCAAGGACTTGCCCCTGCAAGTCAAGAATTCTGCCAGTAAGTCTCCAGACTGTGTCCTCAAGCTGCTGGATCCTGATGGACTGATCTGATATCATTTGAAACACAGTGGAGATGTGGGGAGTAATGGTCTAATCAGAAGAGGTGGCTCCAGGTGCAAAAGAAGTACTACTCCACTGGCTAGACAGCAAAGAAGCCACACGCTGTGATATATGCTCGATCTGATCGTCAGCCAGTCTGAACTCTGAATGAGGTGCTCTGCTCTCTGGCTGATACACTGGTGTGGGCATCCTAGTAAACTCTGAAGGGCTAGCCTCTGTATCAGGAATGAACTGGATATTCGGTGATGCTGCCCTGAAGTCATGGACAGGAGATGATGGATCTTCTTCTTCTACTCTGCCTTCAGTTCTGACTTCAGCTCTATCTTCAGTTCTCTCTTCAGTTCTTTCCTCAACTCTCTCCTCAGATCCCTTGATCCAACCACCATCAGTCTTTGCAAATTCTATTCGGTGCAGGGTGTGTTGGTTGAAAGTGTCCACATGAGAGAGCTTAGTAGCAGCCTCCCCCTCACAACTAACTCCAAACCTCCTGAATACTCTAGTAAGGGCCATACCATAAGGCAAGTGTGCCTTGGATCTATTCAATGTTTCTCTCATGGCCTCTATCATAAGTGCAGGGAGGTTCAGGGGGGTCTGAGTGATGACATGAAACATGACACATACATCTCTGCTGGAAAGTAAGTCATGTCTACCACTCCTAGGAAAGAAGAGCTTTGTTACTATCTGATGCAGGACCCTCATCTCAATGGACAAAATCTTTGCTTCCAATTTGTTTAAATTTCCTGAATAAGTTTCTCCTAAAATAATTCTGATCCCCTCTTCTTTAATTGGGAGTTCCATATATGAATATCCTTCACTAGGCAACTGAAGTATTTCTCCCAATATCCTAGAGTCCAGGCAGATATCAATTCCCTTTACAGTTGAAGTCACTGACCCACTTCCATAAAGTAGGTTTTAGTAGAATTCTCTAACAAGGTCAACATAGGTGACTTCCTTAAGAGAGCAATAGAGTTCCCATCCTTGGTTTTTAATTTTGGTAGCAAAAGTAAATCCTTCTTCCTCAAAGAACCGAAAATCTATATTTTTCCGGTTTCTACTTTTCTATCGGAAAGAGGATTCTTACTGGGGCTTAGGAGGGATTGAGAGGGACCTTGAGTAGGTACTGAAACTGGAGTGGGAGCAGTTGAAGATTGAGTGGCTTGCCTTTTCTTTCTGACAATTTCTTCAGGCTCACGGATTGATTTTCTTCTTTGGGGAAGTTTCATCTTCGTAGCCATATCCACTATAATAGCAGACAAGGAGACTTGAATTGAGTGGAGGAGGGATCACAAGAGAGTGAAGAAGGATTTTGGTAGAGAAAAGAAGTGGATTTTGGAAGATCGGTAAAGTGCTAGGGCACGTTCCAACCGCGCCAAGCAATGCGAGAAAGCACAAAAAATCCTTTTCAAGGAGGCGATTTTTGGTGGAGAGGAGGAGGGAGAATTGCCTCGAAATTAATCCTTGGATTTGGAGCAAGAAGAGTTGGAGAAGACGGCTTTTGGAAGAAGAACGATGGGAAGATGAGTCGTCTCACGAACAGGGTTTCAGTATAAAAACAATGAACCCGTTGAAAGTTGATGGGATTTACAAGTTTGCCATTGAGTCGACTCATAGGGGTCGACTCATGAAGTTCAAAAATCAGGAAAAATATGAATAAATTCCAAAAAATTTGAAATTTTGAGTGAAGGAATTTTGCTCAATGATAAGTTTTTAGAATGATAAATTTGAGCTTTTGGGATCAGGATAGATGCTGAAAATTGAGCTCTAATCAAATCTTTGGAAATTGAGAAATTTTAGGCAAATGGATCTAGAATTCCTAGATTTCTCCTAATTTCATAGAATCTATCATCACTAAGGGCCTTTGTAAAGATATCAGCTAATTGATTTTCAGTGCAAACATATTCAAGAATTATATTTTTATTTTGAACATGTTCTCTTATAAAATGATATCTTATTTCAATATGTTTAGATCTTGAGTGTTGAATTGGATTTTTAGATAGATTTATGGCACTTGTGTTGTCACATCTTATTGGTGTTTCATTAAGTTTGATTCCAAAATCTTCGAGTTGTTGCTTAATCCATAAGATTTGAGCACAACAACTTCCGGCTGCAATGTATTCGGCCTCAGCCGTAGACAGAGCCACCAATTTTGTTTCTTGCTAAACCATGAGATTAGGTTAACTCTAAAAATTGGCAAGTTCCACTTGTGCTTTT
The DNA here is from genome assembly GCF_000442705.2 of Elaeis guineensis. Classification (NCBI taxonomy): domain Eukaryota; kingdom Viridiplantae; phylum Streptophyta; class Magnoliopsida; order Arecales; family Arecaceae; genus Elaeis; species Elaeis guineensis. Next base: position 22,670,748 of record NC_026006.2, on the reverse strand, counting down.
TCTATCTAATTTACATCCAGCAAAATCAGCATCTGAATATCCTAATAAATTAATTTATGAGTCCTTAGAGTACCATAACCCTAGAGTTTGAGTACCATTTAAGTATCTAAGGATTCTTTTAACAGCATTCAAATGAGATTCTTTAGGATTAGTTTGATATCTAGCACATAAGCAAACACTAAACATGATATCAGGCCTACTTGCAGTTAAATATAATAATGAGCCAATCATACCTCTATAGTATTTTAAGTCTACACATTTACCTTCATCATCCTTGTCAAGCTTACATGAGGGACTCATTGGTGTGCCAATTGGTTTGCAGTTCTCCATTCCAAATCTTTTGAGTAGTTCCTTGGTGTACTTGCTTTGGGTGATGGAGATTCCCTCTTTTGATTGTTTGATTTGGAGTCCGAGGAAGAATGTGAGTTCTCCCATCATGCTCATCTCGAACTCCCCCTGCATAAGCTTAGCAAAGTCTTGACAAAGGGATTCATTAGTAGACCCAAAAATTATGTCATCAACATAAATTTGTATAATTAGCATATCATTTTGATTTCTTTTAATAAATAGGGTTGTATCTATATTACCTCTTGAAAAACCATTATTCATTAGAAATTTGCTTAGCCTTTCATACCATGCTCTAGGTGCTTGTTTTAATCCATATAAAGCTTTATTTAATCTAAAGACATGATTAGGAAAAGCATAATTTTCAAATCCGGGTGGTTGTTCTACATATACTTCTTCAGAGATATATCCATTTAAAAATGCACTTTTAACATCCATTTGAAATAATTTGAATTTCATAAAGCAAGCATATGCAAGTAGAAGTCTAATAGCTTCTAATCTAGCAACAGGTGCAAAGGTTTCATCAAAATCAATTCCTTCTTCTTGATTATATCCCTTAGCAACCAGTCTTGCTTTATTTCTAATTATATTTCCATGCTCATCTAATTTGTTTCTAAAGACCCATTTTGTGTCAATTATTGAATAATCTTTAGGTCTTGATACTAAGGTCCAAACATTATTTCTTTCAAATTGATTAAGTTCCTCTTGCATAGCATTAATCCAATTATGATCATTTTCAGCTTCTTCAAAAGTTTTAGGTTCAAGATGAGATACAAAAGCACAATGATTAACTGCATCTCTTAGTGAAGAATGGGTTTTTACCCCATGCATAGGGTCACCAATAATTAACTCCTTAGGGTGGTTGTGAACATACCTCCATTCCTTGGGTAGGTCATTTGTACCTTGAGGTTGTTTTTGAATTTCTTCACCTCTTTCATTTTGTTCGTCTTCTTGATCCTTGTCTTTTGGAGTTGCTGAATCTTTCAGAGTGATCTCCTTCATACCTTCTATTAGTGGATCTGCATCATCAACACCCTCATTCTTCCTTGAAGGAAGATCGTTAGATTCATCAAAAACAACATGTATGGACTCCTCAACTACTAAAGTTCTTTTGTTGAAAACTCTAAATGCTTTACTAGTAGAGGAGTAACCTAGAAAGATCTGATTTTGCATCAAATTTACCATGTTTTTTTTGCCATTATTTAATACAAAACATCGGCAACCAAAAACATGAAAATATGCAATATTTGGTTTTCTTCCTTTCCAAAGTTCATAGGGGGTTTTCTTTAAAAATTATCTAATTAAAGCACGATTTAAAATGTAACATGCTGTGTTAATTGCTTCCGCCCAAAAATATCTTGGAATGTTGCTTTCACACAACATGGTACGTGCCATTTCTTCTAAGGTTCTGTTTTTCCTTTCAACTACCCCATTTTGTTGGGGTGTCCTAGGAGCAGAGAAGTTATGGCCAATTCCATTTTCATCACAAAAATTTTCAAAATCTTGATTTTCAAATTCAGTTCCATGATCACTTCTAATATTTTGAATTGAAAAACCTTTTTCATTAGAGACTTTTCGATGAAATTTAGTGAAAATATGAAAAGTTTCATTTTTGTGAGCCAAAAAGAAAACCCAAGTAAAACGAGAGTAATCATCTATAATTACAAAGCCATATCGTTTTCCTCCTAGACTGGTGGTTCTTGTTGGTCCAAATAAGTCCATATGTAAGAGCTCTAATGGTCTAGAAGTTGAAACAGTATTTTTGGATTTAAATGATACTCTAGTTTGTTTACCTAATTGGCATGCATCACAAATTCTATCCTTTTCAAAATTCAGTTTTGGCAAACCGAGAACTAAATCTTTCTTAATTAATTTTGAAAGAGAATGCATGCTGATATGTGCAAGTCTACGATGCCACAGCCAACTAGTCTCATTGATTTTAGCATTCAAGGATACTAGGCATTGCATGTCTAATTTGGCTAAGTCATTCAAATCTATCATATAAACATTGCCATGCCTATGTCCTATAAATTTAATGCCATCGTTAATAGGACTAGTCACAATGCAAATAGATGATTCAAAAACTACTTTATACCCTTTATCACAGAATTGACTAATGCTAAGTAAGTTATGCTTTAAACCTTTAACTAGTAAAACATTCTCAATGTATTTGGAGGGAGTGATACCAATGTTACCTATCCCGATGATCTTTCCTTTGCCATTATCTCCAAAGGTGACCATCCCTCCATCCTTAGCATCAAGCGTGATGAATTGTGATTCATCACCAGTCATGTGTCTCGAGCATCCGCTGTCAAGATACCATTTTCTGTTTCCTTCTTGGGATGCTAGACACACCTGCAAGCAAAGGTCAAGTTTCTGTCTTAGGTACCCAAGCTTTCTTGGGTCCTTTCAGGTTAGTTAGAATGGTTCCTTTTGGAACCCATATTTTCTTTGTGTTTGCATATTTGTTAATAAGACATGTGTATGATTTATGTCCTATCCTACCACAGTTGAAACAAGTAATATTTGTAGACTTGTTACTTGAATAATTTACATAAATATCCTTCAGAAATTTTTGTTTCTTCAGAGGTTTATAGCCAAGTCCAGCCTTATCATATATAGCTTTCTGATTATCAAGAATCATATTTAGTTTGTTTGAACTTAAGGTGGACTTATCTACTATAGATTTCAGCTTGTTAATTTTATCCTTTAAGTTTTGATTTTCTTGAATCAAGGTGAACTTTTCAATTGACAGGTTTTCAGCTTGTTTCACTGAGGACTGATTTTCCAATTTCAGTTCTTTGTTTTTCTTCCCTAGTTTCTTTAATTCATCAATTGAATCATAGAATGCTTCATGCAATTCTTCAAATGTAAATTCACTAGTGGATTCAGAAGTTACCTCATTTTCATGTGCCATCAGGCACAGGTTGGCTTGTTCTGTTGAGGTTTCCTCGTCGGAGCTTGAGTCATCACTCGCACTCCAAGTCGCCATCATTGCCTTCTTTTTGAACTTTATGGGACCTTTCTTCAGTTATGGATATTCGGATCTGAAATGTCCCGGCTTCTTGCACTCATAGCATATAAGGGGTTGATCTTTCTCTTTCTCTTTGCTTTGTTCTCCTTTTGTGAATGACTTCTTTCTCATCCCCTGTTTCCTTTTTCTTAGGAACTTCTTGAATCTCCGGGTGATGAGTGCCATCTCTTCATCCTGTTCTTCATCTTCAGTGTCATCCGTTTCATAATCAGGTGAAGTTGTGGATTTGAGGGCAATGGTTCTTTTATTTTTGACTTCATCCTCTTGATGTTGCTTCATGCTAAGTTCATGAGTCATCAAGGATCCAAGAAGTTCTTCTAGAGGTAGAGTGTTCAAGTCCTTTGCTTCTTGGATGGCAGTCACCTTGGCTTCCCAAGTTCTTGGCAGTGACCTGAGAATCTTCCTTACAAGTTCACTGTTAGTATAAGATTTGCCAAGACTCTTCAAACCATTAATTATATCAGTAAAACGAGTAAACATAGCAGTTATGGACTCATCATGCTCCATCTTAAACAATTCATATTTATGTACAAGCATGTTTATTTTAGATTCTTTTACTTGATTTGTTCCCTCATGGGTTACTTCTAACCTATCCCATATTTCTTTAGCAGATGCACAAGTAGAAATGCGATTGAATTCACTTGCATCTAGTGCACAATAAAGAACATTCATGGCTTTGGCATTTAATTGTGCCAATTTCTTGTCAACCTCATCCCATTCTTTCTCGGGTTTGGTTGACTCCTCACCATCTATAATCTTGGTGGGTGTGTGAGGACCGTTCACTATGATACTCCACATATCATAGTCGAGTGCTTGTATGAAAATCTTCATCCGAGCTTTCCAATAGGTGTAATTAGACCCATTGAAAAGTGGAGGTCGGTTTGTTGATTGCCCCTCGGCTAGAGAAGTACCAACATGGGTTGCCATAGATCTTTGGCTCTTTGATTGTTAGATCAAAGAAGGGCTAGAGCACCGGGCTCTGATACCACTTGTTGCCCAGCTATGCAACCCAAGAGGGGGGGGGGTGAATTGGGTTTCTAAAAATTTTAGAATTGATTAATTACTTATGATGAACAAGACAAAGATTTTAATTCAATATTAAATTCCTAAAACAGGAATGCAAGGATATAATAAAGAAATAAAGTGAAGCGATAAAGCACACCACAAACACAAGGATTTATAGTGGTTCGGTGCCAACCCTGCACCTACATCCACTCCCCAAGCTCCTACTTGGGAATTTCAATCCACTATACTTGTATTCAACCTGAATACAAAATATCGGAAACTCTGACACTAGCTATCCCAAGCTAGATCACTTATTTCTCGGGTACAAGTAAACTCAAAACACTCCGATTTCAGGTTCGGATCAACCTTTCCTTGTTTTGGAAATCCTCCAAAAACAAGAACAAAAACTCACAAAGAGTTAGAAAATTTTGAGCACAGATTAATACAATAACAGCTCCTTTAAATGAGCGAATATAACAATAAAAACTTTACTCAAATGAAGAACCCCTTTTCGGATTTTCTCAAAGTGGATGAACGCTTGAACGAATGCTTGAGAAGAGGTTGATTGTTGATTGAAGATCTCTTGAAAGCTTTGGAAGATCTCTAGATCAAGGTTGAACAATAGGCTTGAAAGATCCTCTCTTTGAAAGCTCTTGAATCTCTTTCACAATCTCTCGTGTGGATTTTGGATCCTCTTTTCTTTTTCTCTCAAATTATCTCGTGGATCCTCTCAATGAATTTTATCTCTCTTTTGATCTGCCGATTGATCTTCTGTTTTCTCTCCAATTTGATCTGCTATTTAATCTGCAATTTCTTTCACCATTTCAAGCATTTTGTAGCATTAAAAGCAAGAGAAAACAATTTAGGCAGATAAAGAGCCGTTAGAGCAATTTTAGGAAGCATAAAAGGCAATTAAAACGGGCAAAAAAATAGCCGTTGCTGACATTTTCCATCGCAGGGGTCGACTCATGAGTCGACTCATGCTACAGGAGTCGACTCATGAGTCGACTTCTGTTGCACAGATCAGACAGTCTTGATTTCTGGATTTTTCGGCTCAAATCAGCAGAGGTCGACTCATGAGTCGACTCATGCCTTGTGGGTCGACTCATGAGTCAACTCACAGGTCGTGCCAAGCCAAAAATCCAGCGTGCCATGGGAATTTTTTTGCGTGCCAATCAGCTCATAGTGCCATGAGTTGACTCATGAGTCGACTCATGCACTTCAAACCTTCATAACTTCAAAAATATAAGTCCAAAAATAATGAAATTTTCACCAATAGTTTACAAATTATTTGTTCTATCAAATGATACTATCAAATCAGGATTTTAGTGAAATTATGATTTTGCCCTTGAAGAGCATAAGGACTTTTTCAATTTAAAATTGTTTGTATCCCTTCAATCTGCTTTGTAATCATCAAAATTAATCTAGGAGCAACAGATTATAGCCGGAGAATGCATCCATGAAGGTGAGAAGCTCATGGCCCGAGGTTGCATCCACCAATTGATCGATTCTGGGCAGAGGGTAGCTATCCTTTGGGCAGGCTTTATTCAACTTTTTGAAGTCTATGCACATCCTCCACTTGCCGTTTGCCTTTTTGATGAGGATAACGTTGGAAATCCAGTCAGGATAATTGACTTCTCTAATGAATCCGACCTTCAGGAGTTTATCCACTTCCTCGGCTATCGCCTTTTGCCTTTCCGATGCATGACCTCGGATTTTTTCTTTCATCGGCCGATGCTTTGGATCAACGGCCAGGCGATGTTCCATGACCTCTACGTCAATCCCCGGCATGTCCGCTGGAACCCAAGCAAAAACATCCGCATTCTTTTGTAGGAAATCAACGAGCTGCGTCCGCACCTCTTCCCCCAGGTTGGAGCCGATCTTCACCACATGTTCTTTATTCCCATCATTCAAAGGAATCGAAATAAGATCTTCGATTGGCCCGCCCCTTTCCTCAGTGAGGTCATCGCGGGCGTCCAATCCATCGACCGGACAGAGGTCATATCGGTCGCTTCTTTGCAAGGCTATGATGTAACAGTGACTTGCCAAGGCTTGATCCCCTTTGACCTCTCCGACCCCTGGCCCGTAGGAAACTTCAACTTTAAATGGTAGGTCGACATCACAGCTCGGAGAGCATTAAGGCCGGGCCGGTCGAGTATCGCATTATAGGCGGACGGTGCCTTTACCACCAGGAAGTCCTCTCGTGCCCTGGACTGTTTTGGAAATTGACCTGCAACCACAGTCAGGGTTATCATTCCTTCCACGGGCATGGTATCACCCGTAAACCCTACCAATGGGGAGTTCACCGGCCCTAAATGATCATCCGAAATGGATATTTTCGAGAATGCATCGTAGAACAAAATGTCGGCCAAACTTCCATTGTCGATAAGAATGTGGCGCACATCGTAATTAGCTATTTTAAAAGAAACTACAACCGCATCGTTATGAGAAAATTGAACTCCCCAAGCATTCTCCTCAGTGAAGGTTATGGATTCCTCAATCCTTTATCGCTTGGGAGGTCTGGCCAATACACCGGTTGTTCCCCGCCGGGATTCCCCTGAGATGGTGTTGGTGAAGCCGACCGTAGGTCGATTTTTGGGCTGCTCCAAGCCGATTGCCGTCGTCGGAGGGAGAGAAGCCTGGGAATCCAGAGATGAGGCCAGGGCTTGCGGAGCTTGCTGAGATCTGGCCGAGGGGGTCGTTGACCACCTGATGGATGCCTTTCGGGGAGGCATCAGGTGGAGATCAGGCAGGCAGCCGGTGGAGGAGACGTCGGAGAAGATGACCGAAGGCGGTCCCATTGAGCGCTCCTTTAAGAACAAGGGTACTGTGAAGACACAGCCGTCCTTCCTCTAGCGCCAATCCTGTTGGTGCAAAAATCCACCGACGTCGGAGAAGCTGGAGTCGAGGGAGTTGCGGTTGCCGTCGGGACCTGCAAAAAAAGTCTAAACCGGAGTTGGGGGTGCTCCGGCAAGACCCTTTGACGCTCAAGTCAGTTCTCTGCCTCAACAAGAATAGAGTGCTCGAATGAAAATTTTTAGTAGAGTTTTGAGATAGAGATTAGAGCTTAAGGAATAACGTATCTGGAGGTCCCTTTTTATAGGCGGAGGGCGTAACAGATTGACAGCGATGTCTGTAGCCACCTGGCAGTGGGCCATTCGGGGCTATGAGGAGTTTGTTATGGAGAGTAGTGGAGTGGAGTCGTGGCCATCATCGAGGCCTGCCACGTGGAGCCTGTTGTGGAGAGTGGGGTGATGTCCGTTGTCGTGACTCGTCAGAGCATGATGGAGCCGCGTGGGATCCGTTACAGGAAGTGGAGTAGGGTCATGGCCATTACTGTGGCCTGCCAGGGAGTCCAGGCCTGTCGGCCGAAGCTCAGTTGGGGTGTCTGGTGGAGAGAGGTGGTTCTCCATCTAAGAGGAGCTCGGATGTTGCTGGCGAGCCTTCTATCGTTGGATACCTTGGGCGCTAGTGCTGCAGGTGAAGGTCATCTGCTGTAGAAGCTCGGTCAGGGGCTTCCTGTGAACGAAGCTCGATTTCATGTAGAATTCGATAGAAGGTCGGCCGGTAGTGGATGTCAGATGACGCTGGAGAGGTTCACCCGTTGGAGGGGTCTGGCTGCTGGAGTCCGTGTGTCGCAGGAGTTCGTCCGAAATCTGTCCGCTACAGAAGTTTGGTCGGAGTCCGGTTCCCGTAGAAGTCCGGATGGGGATCATTTGTAGAGGAAGCTCGGCCGAAGCCTTCCTGCAATAGAAGTTCAGAGGGAATCCGTTCACAATAGAAGCTCAGATGGAGGCTTACAGTAGAAATCTGTCGTGGACCGCTCGTAGTAGAAACTCGAAGTAGACCACTTGCTGGGGTAGCTCAGAGTAGACTGCTTGTGGTGGGGGCTTGGAGTCTGACCCTTGTCAGAATTTGGATGAGGCCTACCTGCAATAGGAGCTCAAGGCTGAAGTTCGGCTCCCGTAGGAGCCTGGACGAAGTCTACCTGCAGTAGGAGTTCGTGGAAGGAGTTCGGCTCCCGTAGGAGCTCAAACGAAGTCCGAAAGGCGGTCGACCGCCATAGAAACTTGGAGGGAGTCCATCTATCGTGGAGATCTGCTGTTGGGAAAGTTCGGCCATTGATGAACTGATGACGTTCTAGAAGAAATTTGGAATGGAGTCGATCGAATCCTGTTGGGAAAAAAATCTAGAAGAGGTCCGGAGAACAGTTGACTCTTGTAGGAGGTCGGTCGGCAGTAGAATCTCGAGAACATTTGGAGCAGCCTGATAGACGACTGAAGAAGCTCATCGTTGGAGAAGTCCGGGAGATGCGGCAGGGATTCGTCCGTCGGGGGAACCCGATCGACACTTGCGGAAGAAGCTGTGGGAGTTTATCCATCAGCAGAACTTGAGAATGTTGCGAAAGCTCAACCGCCGGAGAGGTTTGGAAATATGTCGCCCAAGGTCGGATGCCGGCAGAGTCGCAGGAGCGTCACTCCCGATCCGAACTTCGGCTGGGGGGGTATTTTATACCCAACAGAAGTCATATTCCAATCCTAGTTTAGGAATCATTGAGCTTATTTTTAATTCTACTAATATCATTTTAGTGATTGTTACTATTGTCTAATAATTTTTGTGATATCATTGTGAATGATATCAAAATCATGTGGACAATTGAGAAATGGTATTTATAAATAATCACAGCCTATTAGGGTACAGTACACAACAATCAAACTCCTAAAATAGATTATGTCCTAGAGACCTACCTTTGGCAGTTTAGGCTCTGTTATAAAGCAAGAATAGGATCAACAAGATAATTTTTGAAGTCAATGATTGTGAATCATTGTCAACTTGTCAATCCAATCTCCTTAGTAAGATAACCAAATCACCTTTTACTGGAAAAGATGAACGAGCAAATGATGTTCTGAGTCTGATACATACTGATATATTAGATCTACAAATATATTTATCATAAATTTGGATTATTCAAAATATTCAAATAATTCCATAATAAGATAGAGAAACAAACTAGAAAGAGCATTGAAACTCTTCGATCAGATCAAGGAGGAAAATGCTCTTCCAATGAGTTTTTGACATATCTAGAAGTGAATAAGATTCTCTCTTATTAGAATCGACTTTGTTAGATATAGTTCAATCCATGATGAGGTTTGCAAGTCTGTCAGTCTCTTTTTAGGGTTATGCTCTTAAGACTCTTATTAAGTTCTAAGGTGGATTCTGAATTAATCAATCATAATGACTCCATATGAGAAATGGACTAGGCGTAAGCCAATATTTTCTTACCTTAGGATTTGAGAGTGTTCAGTTTATATCGAGCATTTATAGATCTATTAGCTTAGATCTCGATCCTATATATATTATTTTGTAGTAGATTCTAAAGAATGTAGGAGATATAACTTCTACCATGCTAAAGAATAAGAGTTGTTCGACATTCTTTTTAGGAAAGGAGTACTTTGGTGAAAGTACTGATGCCTTTAATATAGAATTTATGAAGTTTGACAAATAGAAGAACTAACATAATCTAATAAACCCGTAGAATCAGATTTGATTAGATCATATCCGAAACCCATTGAAGAGATATCATTTTGAAGATCCGATAGAGTACCGTATCCATCGGATAGATACTTCGGTATCTAGGTCTGGAATATGATTCTGTTGAACTCGATGAGAACAATAAAGATTTGATTGCCTATATGGATGCCATATAGAGGTCTGACTCTAATTAGTGGCTTGGAGCCATAATATCCGAAATTGAGTCCATGAAGGTCAATGGTGTATGGACACTCGTTGATCCACTCGAGGGGGTAAAACCCACAGGCTGTAAGTGGATCTTCAATAGGATTAGGGAGCACAGATGAGAAGATGGAGACCTACAAAGTTTATGTGGTTGCCTAAAGATATTGTCAACATTATGGTATTGACCATAACATGATATTTTCTTCGATGGCAATGTTACATATTTCAAAGTTGGAATATGTATTTTGATAAGTAATCAAAATGTATGGCTTCATTGAGAATGAAGAAAATTCCTGCAAATACAAATGGGTTAATAGTTCTATGAGTGTATTTCTTGTTTTATATGTAAATAAAATTTTTTTAATTAGAAATGATATTTCTTATATTACAGAGAATAAAGATTTCACTGTTATTATTATTCTCCATAAAGAACTTTAAAAAAAGTATCCCTCATCCTATGAATGAAGATCTATAGAGATAGATCTAAGAGGCTACTTGAGTTTTTTCAATCCAACGTACATAGAGTGTTTATGAGTAGAATTTATTCTATCATATACACTATGTATGAGATCAGATATGGTATACTCACTAGGGTAGTGAGTAGATACTGATAAGATCTGGGTGAAAAATACTGGAAGATCATCCTTAAGTATTTGAGAAATACTAAAGACCGGTGACTCGGTTATAGAGAATTTGACTTAAAACTTATAAAATTTGATTTCAATTTTTAGTTGGATATAATAATAGCAAGAACATGTTGGAATACATTCTTACCATAAATAGTGAAGCAATCTGCTGGAAAGGTTCTAAGCAGAGCAATATAGCCAAATTCAAATTGAAAAGCAGAATACATTACAGCATTCCATGCCTTCAGAAAAGCTATGTGATTGTACAAGTTCACTGACAAGATAGGAGTGGCACCTTCTGATGATGGTCCTGCTGTATTGTACAGCATCGGAGCCATAGCTCATGCCAAGGAGCCGAAGTCCCATTAGTTTACTAGGCATTTTGCATCGCTACCACTTTATTCGAAAAATCTATTAAGATGACGTCAATCTTTAGAAGATCGACGAAAAGGAGAACTTGACCAACCCATTTACTAAAGCCTTGGTATCTAGGAGTTCTAAGCTGATAAATCAAAGATGGATATATGATACTATACTGAATGGCTTTAGTCCAAATGGGAGTTATCGAGAAATATATCCTAAAGCCAATCATTTGATGATTGTGTTAATTATAAATACATATGAACTAATCAATAATAAAAGTTATTTAGATTTTTTCATCACAAGATTACATCTTCTAATGAACTCTTATGTTGTGATGAAGTTCTTAGGACTACTTTAATCGATAAAGGAGGATTTATCGCGTAGTCTTTAAATTAGTTCGCGACCAAACGATATGCTATTACTAGGACAATAGCGATATTAAGTATAGGTCGTTGTATACCTTATGCGTTGGTTGTCCTCGTAACCAAATGATGTGAAGACACTTGTATGGTATGCAGGTAAGATGTAAGAGTACATCGTCACTGAACATGACCAACTGCGGAGCACTCTGCTGTCAAGGGTAGCTTGCGAAGGGTATGAGTATAAGTGTCCCTCTGATCTGAGATCACCACGATGACTTGCAAGCAACTCATTATACTTTAGTGTCGGACTAGCTGAGTTTTTAATTCAGTGATGGAAGATTTTTGGGTACAATCAAGTACTTGTCAAGTCGGTATGTGAGTCAAGATGGGATTGACCCCTCCGAATTAGTAGGAGTTAATGTATCAATGTATTTCAATTTAGCAAAATCTGAGCCTGAATAATCTATGTGATGGATTTGAAAAAGATTAAAATATAATGTGGATGACTTATCTAGGATTGATAATTAAATTTTAGGTCATCCTCGAGCATTAAGGTCAAAGAGATGAATTATACGGTAACCATACGCTAATAAGTTCTTGAATATTGCTTCGTCTTCATTTGACCTATCCGAATGTCGGATCACCATTGCTAGATGGTTATATCGATTGATTCAGAAACTTATTTCTATACTACTGACATAGGTTCGAACCTATGAGGTCATACTTAAAAGAAGTTTCTGATTGATAATGTAGCTGATCAACGATTGAGAATTATTCAAGGGCTTAATTGTCAATTCGATTGATGGTTAACCTTATGTAAAAATTATAATAAATTAATTTATCAAGTATTAGTGAATTAATGAAGGATTAATTAGCAATTATATGATTGATTAGCTTAATTTGTTTGAGTAAAGAAGATTAAATAATATCTAATTGAATTAGATTCAATTATGTTTGACTGGTTAGGTTATGAGATGACCTAATCGCTAAGAGACAATTGTCTCTGATTTGATCAAAACTTTGATTTAATCAAATTTTAATTTAATTAAGATTTGATTAAAAATTTATGAACCTAGTTATATTGGGTTTCATATATTTTATTTGGGCTAAACCAAATATAATTTATTTTGAATTCAAATAAGAAAATTAAGAGTCCTTATTGGAATAGGACTCTTCTCCCTTACGCCAACCCACTTTGCATGCCATCTATCTTCATAGACAAATAGTTTTTACATGAGATTTTTTCATGCCAAAGAGTCCTTTTCCTTCTCTATCTCACATCCAAATCTAATTTGGTTTTGATAAAAGAAAGGTTTTGAAATAGGATTTCAAAATATTCTTTAGCAAGAGAATCTGTTCTTATCCAAATCAACCTCTCCAAGCCAACTTATTTTTTTCTACTTATATGTGAAACATTTTGAGGAGATTTTTTATGAAAAATTAGTTGGAGAACTTATTTACCATAAAAAAATATGGGAAGAGGCATCCCATATTTTTGGCATGTTTTGGGATATGGAATTGTGAAGGGAGGCGACATCTTGTAAGAGTCCATGATCTCCAGGACTCTTCATCCTTATTTCTTACATGCCTATAAAAAGGGGTTTTTATTTTCATTTTGTATGTGTAAGAGAGAAGGAAGAGAGCTCTTTACATGAAGAGAAGTTTGGGTAAGGTTCATGGTGTGAAAAATAGAGAGGAGAGTCCTCTCTCTTGGTGTGTGTGCAGAAACCTGAATTCTAGATTTTTTGATCCTCAGGGTTTGGGAAGAAAGAAAAATATGAGAAAAAATTATTTCTTCTCCTTTCTTCTTTCACATCCTTGTATCCTCTAGAAGTTCATCTTCAACCTCTAAAAAGATTTTAGAGATTTGAAGAAGGGATCCAGATCAACTAAGAAGAAGGTCTTCGCGTGAGCTAGCACTTTCGAAAAGACCCATCAAATCGGAGCTTCGAGAAGATTTTTCATAGAGGTTGGATGCATGTGCAGCTATGAGGAACCAGCAAAGATTCTCTCTACCATATCTCTCAAGAGCGGTGAACATCGATCCATGCAAAGGTATTAAATTCTGAACTCAGATTAAAAGTAGATGTGATCTACTGCTCACATGCATGCATGCTGATTTTATCTTCAGTATTTTTTAGATTTTATATGCAATATATCATGTCATAGATCCTGAAATAGATTGATTTGATGATTAGATCACATATATATTAGATTAATTTGATTAATCTAATTATCTTCTGCTATAATTTATTCAAAAAAGTTTTGAAATACATGCATGAAATTGCCTAGTTCACTAACAGGTCCAGGTTAAGTAGAAGGAGAGGGTGGTTTGATGTCAATAGATGTCTATCTCCAAACATTTCTCATAGCAGTGAAAGGCTAAATCAGTCTGACGAACTACTTTCTAACCAAAGGTAGAACCTCCATTAGATCTCTCCTCGCATGCTGTGCCTCTGAAGCAATACATAAATTAAAGTGATGATCCTGATGAAAACTCTCTCAACAAATTCATCTTCATCCAGTCTATTAGATAGTCATAAGCTGCTCTTCGGATGGCTGGACTATGAAGGTGGAGCTGTCTCTATCTAGTTTGCTGGCTCCTCGGTCCTATCATCTACTGTGGCATGAGTGTAGGTATGAAAAGTTAAATCTTTCAGAGAATATGATACATAACTATAAAGAAGATCCTACTGACCATATGATATAGTAGCCGCATCTCTATACTTAGCTAGTTGGCACGATATCCTTGATACCCTTAACATCATCTCAATCCAATATAAATTTCAAACATGTCACTAATTGAGATAATCCGAGGTGCTCCCATCGATCTGTATATGGAGCATGGATCTAATACTATCAATATCCATATCAATCTACATATCTTTTACTTTGGAAACTAGACTTTTGATCATTTTGATGCATGGTTCTTCTTTCTTGCATAGGAGAACTACTTGAAGAAGTCCTAAATTCTTGAATTTTCACATGAAACTTCTTCTTTTGAATGAGCTACTTGAGGGATGCCATTGGAGAATAAGTGAAAGAATAATGCCCTACAAGCCAATCGCATGGGGATGCGAAGGAATTTTTTTTCTTTATTATCTTCCTGCTCATTGGCATGACATTAGTTATTTTAACTATATGAGGTATTATATTTTATCATTTGCTGTATCATTTTTATATGATTATGATAAACCCCATAGATTAGGACAATGATTTTAGGGTCATGATGAGATCATGCCAGTGTGACCTAAAATCTTGGTAGCCCCAATCTAAAATATTTTCAGTCGTTGGATTATCGAGTCGGAGATCGATGACTCCGGTAAGACTGGCACATCCTATGTATGCTCGATGGAGAGGATGGTTGATCTCACAACCACTTGTGTGGTGACACTAATACAAGGATGTAAGTGCTCATTAGAAAATGAGTTCACTGAACAGACCTGTAAAAGAACATCTGATGGAGCTTACAGCATGTCAACAGATAGTTCTTCAGTGGGAGTGGTACATATGATCTTTTGACCTGAGATCACCATGGTACCTTGATTGCATGGATCCTTACTTTGGTTTATTCCCTAGCACATCACTTTGAGATATGTGTGAGATATTCTGGATATGACAAAGTGTGCATGAAAGTTATGAGTGGTCAACAAGGAATCGGTCACTCCTTATAGGAGGAGAGAACATCCTATGTGATCTCATAGGATGGTGACTTTAGAAGTCTCTGGCCAAAGCAGGTATGAACAGCAAAAATGGTTTCTACTGGTTCATCAATCAAGTCATTATCATATGATCGAGATATATATGGTTTGGTATTTAGGTTTGACATATTTTCATATCCATAATCTTTTCAAGATGTTGTATGATCGAAGGATTGAATTGCACGGTAACTCATCACGAAAGAATAATTTTGGTATTTCTATCAAATTTTAAATCTTTCGCATAGTCATCATACATTGCTAGACATCAATCTTGATTTGTGGATTCAATAGAATTAAAAGAGTTTAATTCTAAAATCAATTAGGAAGAGTCCTAGTTGATTAGAACTTTTGAGCTGACCTAATCCAATCAGATTAGAATTTCGTCAAGAGTTTGGATCCACTGCTGGATAGATTTGGAACCTAATGGGTCACACACAATAGAAATTTGGTCTTGATCCAATCAATTTTAATTTATTATAAATTCAATGGATTAATTAAATTTCTAGCACATGAATTAATCCAAGTTCCCAATTGGGTTCAGTGCAAAGGTGTTTGTGCTAACCTAGTCTTGTTGCCTTCACCCAATATGATTGGGTTTGAACCATATAATTAATTAGATAATTTTATCTGATTTTATGGTAGTGTTTCATGTGGAACCAGCCTCTTCCATGTCAAGCCTCATGCAAAAATAATTTGGACGCCCATTTATTTTGGCATTGGAGAAGAGGAGTCCTTCTCCGTTACTCCTCTTAAATTTCTTACCTAATTCTCCATGCATTTCTTTATCCCATGTGCCATCTGATGTCCATTGAGATTTCTAGGCATGGAAGAGGAAGGAGAGTCCTTCTCTTAGAAGGAATTTGAATGCCAAATCATAATGGGATGCCACTTATTTTGGTGTTTTTATGGAAGAGTCTTAAATGTTAAGAACTCTTGATTTCTTTTTTTCATTGCACGCATTCTCTTAAATCCCACGCACTATATGATGGCCTTTGGGATATGTTGGCATGAAAGAGGATGAAGTGTCCTTCTCTTGGAAGGAACTTCACACCAAATATTTGAAGGGATGCCCCTTTTGTGCGATGAGTTTATTGAAGAGTCCATAATGGTATGGACTCTTCATTTCTCTCGTTATATCCTTTTTTCATACATCATATGATGGTGTATTAATTTTTTCTTCACAGAGGAAGAGTCCTTCTACCATTGAATCACCTTTTATTCTTTGCCAACCTATTGGATTTCATGCTAAAAATTAAATCAAGGCATGTAAGAATGAAGGGATGCCAAGAGTTGGCATCCCATAGTGTTGCCCCTTATTTCCTATAAAAAGGGGGTGCTACACCAAGTTTCAATAGGCTATATTTTAGCTGTGGTTGGGCGTAGGAATGAGAGGATAAAAATCTGAGAAAAAGATAAAGAAAAAAAAAGAGAGAAAAATAGAAAGGAAGGGAGAAGAGAAAAAGGAAGTATGAGATACTTGTCCTAAAATCAGATTGTTCATATGTTGAACATAAAATTTGATTAGAGTGTGGTGAGATCTTTTGGAAAAGAATTTCTAAAGAGGTCCTAGTGGAGGTCATGAAGGCATACAAGCAATGGTGCATCAAGTTCTTGCGAAGGACTATCGACAGTGCACTTACGAAGAAGGCTGCAGCACCATGATGAGTTGGGAAGGGCCCGAATTAATCCTGTGTGGATCACCATTAGAGGGCTTCTGCTTTGAAGTCTCATGGAGATCTTAAAATCACCAGTTCATGATCTTCATGATGGTATATAACTTTTGGTCTTCTCCTCATATGCATGTTTTGTTATTTGATTGTAATCGTCAAGGGCTTCCTAGGACTTTTGAGTTTCGATGGATGAGTTTAATTGTTAAACTTAGTTTTCATTATTATGTGCATGTCAAAAAATTTTGAAATCTATATTCCGCTACATCACTGAAATCCAATAGTGGTATCAGAGCCACCCTTGATAGATTCAGTCAAATTTTATGTTATTTTTATGATATGGATTATATCTAGTTCGAACTATGTCAAAATAAGTTTTTCTAATTGATGTTTTGTTAATGATTTTGATGCATTTTTATTTTTGATCATATTATTGATCCATGATTGAACCTTGGATATGAAATTTCATGATTTATAGACTTGTGTGACAAGTTCAGTTTAGATCCTATGATCTATTTTTGATGGAATTAAAATTCAGTGCATGTGATGCGCGAGGGCCTTCGAATGCTGCATATGAATATACATTGCTAAGGATTAAGGTTTATGCATTTGATGTATTTACTTAAGATCCAAGGACTGACCATCATGTTATTGGGCACTCATTTTTATGGGTCGACCATCTTGGTTGTTGCCCGAGGCATGAGTGGGGTCGAAAAATTTTGATCATTGATAAGATGCATCAGACATCGATTAGGATTTTTGCTGATGGATTGGTTTAACTATATTTCATTGTTCTAATGTAATTAGAGTTTAATGATTATAGATTAAATCAAAATCATAGTTCTAATTTGATTAGAAGCTATGTTTAATTTTGGTTGATCAAATTTGTCATTTGCCTAATTGGATTAGTGTTTAAGTTTTGGATGACTGAATCTGGGTTAACCTAATTGAATTAGGTTTAACCTAAGAATTGGTCAACTCAACTTAAATGAATGAAAATTGATTAACTTAGAAGTTAATTTTTGGGTCAAATGTTGAACCTGAATCAAAAATCCTAGATGGATCATATGCCCATAATTTTGAACATCTTTATTGACGTATATTTGAATGATATCACAATTGAAATAATATGAGTTATTTATTATAATATTTATAATTATTGTAAAATGCTATGTTGTTTTGTTATGGACTATGGAACATCCATGTGATGGATATATGCATTCATGATTGTCTTCATGGTGATGAAGACTGGACTGCCAGGCTTCTGGAGAGTATAAGCGTATTAAGATTGACCATGAGATGGTTCAATCATGATACACCTAGGATTAGACCCTTTGATCATCCTGTGGCTCAGATGATTTTTCAAAGTCCATAACTATTTATCTTCCTTAATATGCTCTTACATGTTGGTAGTTAGGAATTTGAATTTTCATAGCATATGATGCATGATTAAATATTTAGGATGTGCTTGAGACCTAAGTCCCTCAATTAAATTATATTAAGTCATAATGGTGAAGTGTTAAGAATACTATCCATGCCTTCCTTCATGCTAAGCCATTATTATATCAAAAATTATAGTAGGCTTGTTGTGCTATCCATAAGGCTTACTGTGGGGACTGACTTAATACTGTCTTGGTGTATAATGAAGCTAATGATACTTAGCTCATACTAGATCAATAGAGTACGTCAAGAACTTAGTGAGTTAGTTGTGCTATCCACAACGCTTGCTATAGTGATTGGTATGATATTGACTTAGTGATGCTTTTGGCATATTCTGGTAGTGCTGCCTTATTATGCTATCCACAAGGATAGTATTATCTAGGTATGACCATAGAGGATTGAAGGGTATGACTTAACTAAAATACTATAGTTTGTTGTGCTATCCACAATACTATAAGTATTTTAGAGGCAAAAGTTATGTTGAGAGTTGCATGAGATGAATTAGTAAAGAGTTACTTATCCTTGAACTCATAGGAGCTTGTTGTGTTATTCACAAGACTTTTTATGAGGAATTAAGATCTCAACCCCACTTAAGAATTTTATGATAATGTTTCTCGATTTCATACTTGAGGGCTATGAAATTCGTTAAAATAGTGAGAGACACAGTTAGATAAAATCTTCATCTAACTTGTGCATGTCATTATGGGTAGTCCTTTTTATGTTCTTATATTCACATTTGCATCATTACATTCACTGCTTAGTATATTTTTAAAATTGATCGAATGTAAAGGAATGGTTGAGGAAAAGAAGGTGAAGAATGTCTTCACTATAGGTATCTAATATCATTACAGTATTGATAAGCAATAAATTGTAAGAATTGTCTTACAAATGTAAAGTAGTAACAAGATGTAAAAGTTGCATCTGCTAATAGTTTATATGTGATACAAATTAATAATTCATTGAGTGTTTCAGCTTTAAAATTTTTAAGATATGTGATACCTTATATAGGTTCCACTTATGCAAAGTGTTACAAGACCTATAAAGCTAAAGCGAGATGACTACTTACCTTTCGGTATTAATGGATAGTCTATTATTACTAAAGTTGTAGGAACCTACTTATTTAGAAACTAGTAGACCATTGTTTATCAAAAATATTATTTCAATCCCTATGTTATTGTTACATAGATTTGAAATTAATGTTAAAAATAAAAGTTACTCTCTTTCTGATAAATTTTATGGTTATGGTCTTATATTTCTATCACTCAATGATGTTCTTCATGTTGCTGAGAATAAGAAATAAGTATGTGATAGTCACACATCTTAGGGCAAGGAAGGTGTTAAGTCTTGAACATATAGATATTTGAAGGCTAATAATATCTCAACCCAAAGATGGACACTTCATATATGATATGATGTGTTCACTAAAATGCTTCACAAAATATTATTGTCTCTTTCTAGAAATATATCCCAAAAATTACTGTATAAATTAGATACTATAAAAATCTATTACAAGCACTCCATATGAGATATGGATAAGGCAAAAGACAGGTTGTCCAACTTATGTGAAAAGAGTTGATGTACATAAGTTTGTGCTAGAATAGGATTTTTATAAGTATAGGTTATCCTAAAAGAATAGTATGTGTTACTACTTCTACCACCCTACTTGACAAAAGATATTTTGTCAGTAGGTATGCCACCTTTTAGGAAAAAAAAATTTCTATAAAGGGACAGTGGGAGGATAATTGAACTTAAGAAGTTCAAAACATATAAACTATCCTATCTAAACCTGTGGGGTGTCCATAAGTTAATCCTCGACCAGATGTACCCAGTGATGAGGCACGACCATGATACACACCTCCTTACTGAAAGGTCAATTTGAGTGTGTAATGTATCACTCAAATATGGGTTTGTCATTATGAATGGCAATACACCATACATCATTATGAATGATATTTTACTTGACCCATTCGGAGATTGTTATGAGTAGGGACTTTAACAGCAAGCCTGAAATCTTCACATCCAAAATTGACTCCCTGAACATCAATCAAGTATGGAATATAGTTGAAATATCTATGGATATGACCCAACAGGTTGCTATCAGGGATGCCTATTCAAATTGTTGCTATTGCCACACACTATCTAGAGAAGTTGTCTCTAGTGGGAGGGAAAATACTTTTATGAATTCAGGCAGTTTATGAGGAGTCGATACTTCTATTTTTGATGGGACAATCAAAATATTTAACTTTATCAAAATATAGATGAACAATGTATATGCAAGAAAATAAGGAGGAGTCCCACTAACTTTTTGGTTATGTATGTAGGTGACATACATCATATTAAGAAGGTAGTCCCGATATTGCACTTGGTCAATGGCTTGCTTATCATAGAAGTTTTCATGGAATAGACTTGGGTTAAGCATCAATATACTTTGCATCTATATGGATAGGTATAAATGGATGCAGGGCTTGTCCCAATCTAGGTATATAGAATTTAATATTGAAAGGGTTCAACATGAATGGGTGCAAAGGTATTTAGTTATCCATATATTCAATATACTAAGCCTGATATAAATTATGCCTTATGCATAATCATTGAATTTAGGCTAATCCATGATAGGAGCTTATGAAAATTGTAAAAAGCATTCTCAAAGTACTTGAGAAGTACTAGAAGAGCAGTGAATTGGAAGAGTTCGAAGCAGCAAACTGTGTTTGACTCAGGTAATTGCTGTTAGTAAAGATTGCTAAGAAAAGTTGGCTGATGAAGGTTCATCATTAAGTTGGGTGTCATCTCACCGAGCACCCATGCACATCCTAGGCACTTTTACCTAATTTGTGATTTGATCATAAAATGAGTTAATATTAAGAACATCATAATGGATCAATTCACTAAGCCATACATTACAGTAGTGTAATCGCCATCCTGATTGCATGGGCATCAGGTACAGGGGCGATTGGCTTTAGAGTAAGTGGGAGATTGAAAAAATAGTGTCCTACAAGCTAATTGCATGGGGATGCGAAGAAATTTTTTTTTTTATTATCTTCTTACTCATTGGCATGACATTAGTTATTTTAACTATATAAGGTATTATATTTTATCATTTGCTGTAATATTTTTATATGATTATGATAAACACCATAGATTAGGATAATGATTTTAGGACCATGATGAGATCATGCCAGTGAGATCTAAAATCTTGATAGCTCCAATCTAAAATATTTTCAGTTGTTAGATCATCGAGTCGAGGATCGATGACTCTGGTAAGACTAGTACTCCTATATATGCTCGATGGAGAGGGTGATTGATCTCATAACCACTTATGTAGTGATACTAATCAAGAATGTAGGTGCTCATTAGAGAATGAGTTCACTAAATAGACCCATAAAAGAACATCTGATGGAGCCTTACAGCATGTCAACAGATGGTTCTTCAGTGGGAGTGGAGCATGTGATCCTTTGACTTAAGATCACCATGGTACCTTGTGTGCATGGATCTTTACTTTAATTTATTTTCTAGCACACCACTTTGAGATGTATGTGGGATATTCTGAGTATGGTAAAGTATGCATGGAGATTGTGAGTGGTCAACAAGAAAACGATCACTTCTTGTAGGAGGAGAGAACATCCTATGTGATCTCATAGGATGGTGACTCTAGAAGTCTCTAGCCAGAGCAGGGATGAACAATAGAAATAATTTCTACTGATCATCAATTGAGTCATCATCATCTGATCGAGATATATATGATTAGGTATTTGGGTTTGACACATTTTCATACCCATAGCCTTTTCGGGATGTGTGATCGAAAGATTGAATTGCACAGTAACTTACTATGGAAGGGTAATTTTAATATTTTAATCAAATTCTAAATCTTTCGAGTAGTCATGATAAATTGTTAGATATCAATCTTAACTTATGGATTCGATAAAATTAAAAGAGTTTAATTCTAAAATCAATTAGGAAGAGTCCTAGTTGATTGGAACTCTTGAGCTAATCTAATCCAATCAGATTAGGATTTCGTCAAGAGTTTGGATCCACTGCTGGCTAGATTTGGAACCCAATAGATCACACACAATAGAGATTTGGTTTTGATCCAATCAATCTAAATTTATTGTAAATTCAATGGGTTAATTAAATTGCTAGCACATGAATTAACCCAAGTTCTCAATTGCGTTCAGTGCAAAGGTGTTTGTGCTAACCTAGTCTTGTTGCCTTGACTGAATATGATTGGGTTTGAACCATTTAATTAATTAGATAGTTTTATCTAATTTTATGATAGTGTTCCATGTGGAACCAGCCTCCTCCATGTTATGCCTCATGGAAAAATAATTTCGACACCCATTTATTTTGGCATTGGAGAAGAGAAGTCCTTCTCCTTTATTCCTCTTAAATTCCTTACCTAATTCTCCACGCATTTCTTTATCCCATGCACCATCTGATGTCCATTGGGATTTCTAGGCATGGAAGAGGAAGAAGAGTCCTTCTCTTAAAAAGAATTTGAACACCAAATCATAGTGGGATGCCACTTATTTTGGTGTTTTTATGGAAGTCTTAAATGTTAAGAACTCTTGATTTCTTCCTTTCATTGCACTCATTCTCTTAAATCCCATGCACCATATGATGGCCTTCAGGATATGTTGCCATGAAATAAAATGAAGTGTCCTTCTCCTGAAAGAAACTCCACACCAAATATTTGAAGGGATGCCCCTTTTGTGCGATGAGTTTATGGAAGAGTCCATAATGGTATGGACTCTTCATTTCTCTCGTTATATCCTTTTTCCACACATCATATGATGGTGTATTAATTTTTTGTTCATAGAGAAAGAGTCCTTCTACCATTGAATCACCTTTTATTCTATGCCAACCTATTGGATTTCATGCTGAAAATTAAATCAAGGCATGTAAGAATGAAGGGACGCCAAGAGTTGGCATCCCATTGTGTCGCCCCTTATTTCCTATAAAAAGGGGGTGCTACACCAGGTTTTAATAGGCTATTTTTTAGCTGTGGTTGGGCATGGGAATGAAAGGATAAAATAGAAAAAATCTGGAAAAAAGATAAAGAAAAAAAAAGGGAGAAAAATAGAAAAGAAGGGAGAAGAGAAAAAGAAAAGTATGAGATACTTGTCCTAAAATCAGATTGTTCATATGTTGAACATAAAATCTGATTAGAGTGTGGTGAGATCTTTTGAAAAAGAATTTCTAAAGATATCCTAGTAGAGGTCATGAAGGCATACAACCAATGGTGCATCGAGTTCTTGTGAAGGACTATCAGCAGCGCACTTACGAAGAAGGCTGCAACACCATGATGAGTTGGGAAGGGCCCTGATCAATCCTGTGGATCACCATTGAAGAGCTTCTACTTTGGAGTCTTGTAAAGATCTCAAAATCACCAATTCATGATCTTCATGGTGGTATATGACTTCTGGTCTTCTCCTCATATGCATGTGTTTGTTATTTGATTGTAATCGTCAAGGGGTTCCTAGGGTTTTTGAGTTTCGATGGATGAGTTTAATTGTTAAACTTAGTTTTCATTATTGTATGCATGTTAAAAATTTTTAAAATCTATATTCCACTACATCACCAAAACCCAACAACAAGGACCACAAGAATAGAGAGGGGAGGTCCAATTTTGAATGGAGAGGGGTTTGAAAAAGATTTCAGCTCGAAAGATATGAGAAAGGATGAACAGAGCCTTGAGATGCCACTATTTAAAAAATCCATCCCAGGCACAGGGATCGACTCCTACTAAATCAAGAGTTGGCTTCTCAAGAAGTGTCAACTCTAGTAACATTGGAAGCTGGCTCCTTACAGAACTATTTTTCTTCTTGAACCAATGGGTCGACTTTTTAAAATGGAAAGTAGTTCAAGGAATTTTTGATTCAAGGGGAATTTGATCAAATTGAGTTGGAATCTATTGTCTAGCTATGCAACCCAAGAGGAGGGGGGGTGAATTATGTTTTTAAAAATTTAAAGTTAATTTACAATTATGAGGATTATTTAACAATGAGCAGGATAAATGTAGAGAGTGAAATTTATGCAAGGTGTAGAAGTTGGATGTAAGAATGTAAGAAGATAAGAAAATTTAAAAAAGAGAGCAAGTAAGCACAACACAAACAAAAAGATTTATAGTGATTCGGTGCCAACCTTGCACCTACGTCCACTCTCCAAGCTCCTACTTGGGAATTCAAATCCACTAAACCGTATTCAATCCGAATACAACGTCGGAACCTCCGACTCTAGCTATTTTAAGCTAGAACACTTATTTTTCGGGTACAAGCCAACCTAATACAATCCGATTCAAGGTTCGGATCAACCTTTCCACATTTTGAAACCCTTCCAAAACAAAATATCAACTCAAAATAGAGTATAGCAGTTAATCACAAAGAAATATAGATGTAGCTCCTTTAATGAGCAAATAAAGCTTTAAATACACTTTACACAATAAGAACGAAGCTTTTCTAATTTTCTTCAAGGTGGTTGAAGACTTGAATGAGCTCTTGAGGGGTTGGTGAACTTGAAATAAAAGCTTCTTGAACTTTTAATAGGGCTCTTGCTTAGGGTTGAAATAAATGCTTGAAGAACCTTTTCAAAATCTTATTGATTTTCTCCTTCAAGTGTCTTTTATAACTTTAAATAATGGTGGAGAGTAATCTGGACTGAAATAAAGCCATTGGAGCACATTAAATGGACATTAAATGCAGCCAAAACAAGCTGAAAACTAGCCATTGTGAAATTTTTCCATCATAGGGGTCGACTCATAGGGTCGACTCATGCTCATGAGTCGACTCATGGGGTCGACTTCTGTGGCACAGAACAGAAAATGACTGTTCTATAATTTTGACCTACACAGCGGCAGAGGTCGACTCATAGGGTCGACTCATGCCCAGGGATCGACTCATAGGGTCGACTCACAGAGTGTGCCAGCCAAAGAATTCAGCATGCTGTTCAGTCCCTTTTGCCATGAGTTGACTCATGGGGTCGACTCAAATATATAAACATAATTTTTTTTTAAAATATATATTCAAAAATATTAAAATTGCCTCCAATAGATTACAAATCTTGTGTTCTTGCTCTTGAGGCTTTCGAATTAGAACTTGGTAAAATTATGATTTTGCCCCTGAAATACAATAAATCTTTTTTCAAATCAAAATCATTAGTAACCCCCTCAAATGCTTTGTAATCATCAAAATCAATTCAAGGAGCAACAATCTTCTCTTTTTTGATGATGACAAAGCACTTGAGCAAAAGCATATATAAAGCATTGAACATGAATTTTAAATTTATGAAGATGCATCACTTCAATATCATAGCCAAGTATTTGAACGAAATGCATCATAAGCAGTTTAAAGATCAATTTAAAATTTGCTTATAAGTTCATTTGCTTTGAAAATTTAGATAAAAAAAAATGAGCTGACGATTTTGGTTCTTTGACACATTTGCTTAACAATTTTGCTTATTACTAATTTCTTTATTACTTAGTGCTCCTTTCTTTATTGCTTATTACTCATTTCTTTATTGTTTATTGCTCAAATTCAATTTTGATTCTCTACTCTCCCTTTTTGACAGCATCAATTAAGATTCTCTACTCCTCCTTTTAAGAAATCTTGAAAGGACAAATTTTCTTTACTTCCCCTTTTTGACAGCATCAATTGAGATCTTAAGAGATTTTAAGGATAGAGAAAAGAAAAGAAAGATGACAAAAAGGACATATTTTCTTTTACTCTTCCTTTTTGATACCATATTTTACTTCTTTAGGACCCTTCTTTGATTGTTTATTTCTCTACTCCTCCTTAACATAGCAAACATAAAGGATATATCAACTTGCTCATTTAGAAGATATTACAATTCATAGTATTTCTTAGCACTAATATGAGTTATTTTTCATATCTCATAATTAAAATAATTCAATTTGATCATATTCATAGACATTCATTGAAAGTCAAAGTACACACACACACACACACACACACACACACACATATATATATATATATATATTCAAAAGTGACTAAATACAAAAGGTGTCCCAATATACACGGTCAACTCAAAATACAAAAGTCATGGATAGAAACTATCCAAGAGTTAATTAGCCAACAAATACAAGGCCCATAAGATAGATCCTAGACATAGGAGACAAACTAATCTAGATCTAATAGATGTCATGGCTAGAGGGATCAGAATCTGAAGAATCAGAGATAGGGTGAGGAGATGTAGGATCAAGTCCACAGGCATGACCTCGACCGCATCTGCCTCGGCCATGGGTAGAGGTACCAGCACAAGTAGAGAAGTGAGAGGATCCTAGAGCCTGAGAAGCTATGGACTGTGCTATAAGAGAAAGTCTGATGGTGTCCAAAAAATCCAAAGCTTTCGATACAGACTGCATCAGGGCACTGAACTGAGTAGAAGCATTCTCACTGGAGCTCCTGATCTCTCTCCTCAAGAAGTCAAAATGACTCTCTAAGACTCCTCAAAGTCTAGCCGCCTCTTCAGTTAGGTCTGAGACCTCGTGATATCCTCATGCGGCTGGAGATGGACTAAAGCTAATACTTGCCCCTGCAAGTCTAATACTCTGCCTGTCAATCTCAAAATATATCCCTCAAGCTACTCAATGCGTACCGACTGATCAGTAAGCATCTGAAAAATAGAAAAAATATGAGGGATCAGAGTCTGGTTTGAGTCACCCTAGGATGTCGATCTCTGAGCAAAGACTAAAGTGGCAAACTGCTGAGATAGAATGGAGGCAACACGTTGGGACATCATCTCAATCTGATCATCTACTAGTCTGAACTCTGAAGGATGTGTCCTGCTCTCTAACTGTGGAACTGAAGCATGCCTCCTCACAGACTCTAAAGGACCAGCCTCATGATCAGAAATGAACTGAATATCTGAAGATGCTCTATGATCACGAAGAGGTGAAGATGGTCCCTCCTCCTCTGCTCTATCCTTCGCTCTCTCCACAACACCCTTTGTCCAACCGCCATCAGTCTTAGAGAAACCCATGCGATGCAGTATATGACGGTTGATGGTGTCGGATGAGATAGTCTAGCAATTGTCTCTCTCTCAAAACTGATTTCGAACCTTCTAAAAACTAAGGTGAGTGCCATACCAAAAGGCAAGTGAGCTTTGGACCTGTTTAGGGTTTCCCTCATGGCCTCAAACATCAATACTGAAAAGTTCAGGGGGGTTTGGGTGATCACATAGTACATAATGCAAATGTCCCTACCAGATAGAAGGTCGTATCTACCACTTCTAGGGACAAACAGTTTGGTTACCAAGTGATGTAACAGCCTCATCTCAACAGAAAGAATTTTTTCTTCTAATTTATTTAGACTTCCGGTATAGGTTCTCCCTAAGATAATATTAATTCCTTCTTCTTTAATAGGGAGCTCCATATTGGTATAGCCTTTACAATGCAAATGCAGTATCTGTCCCAAATATATTGGATCAAGAATAACATCAATACCTTTTACTGTAGATTTCACTGTTCCATTGCTATAGCTCAAATTTAAGTAAAATTCTCTGACTAGATCAACATAAGTATTTTCCTTTAAAGAGCAGTAAAATTTTCATCCTTGATACTTAATCTTCGATCCAATAGTGAACCCTTCTTTTTCAAAAAACTTGAAATCAATATTTTTTTTGGATTTCACTTTTCGATCAGAGAGAGATACCTTGCTTGGGCTGATTGGGGACTGAGTGGAAGCTGAAGCAGGACTTGGAGCAGGAGAGGACTCGGTTGCTAATCTCTTTCTGCGCACACTGTCTTCCAATCCACGAACGAATTTCCTTCTTTGCGGTAGCTTCGTTTTGGGAGCCATTAGGTCAAGAGAGACTTGAAAGGAGCTTAGGAGACTAAATGTGAGGCAGAGAGGAAAGGATTTTGGAAGGAAAAAGGCAAGAATTTGAGGAGTTAAATCATCAGTTTGGAGAAGAGGGGATGATTTTAGGACAAGCTTGAATCGCCCCAAATGAGGAAGGGAGAGGAGAGGAAGTTGGTTCCTTAATGGGTGATTTGAGGAGTGAAAATCGATGGGAGGAGATATTTAAGAGAAATCTTTGATTTGAGGGAGAAGAGATGGAGAGCTTTTGATTCGGTGGGAGGAAGAAGACGAAGGGCTGAGTCGGCTCAAGGAAAAATTTCCAATAAGAAGAGAGCACCCGAAGGGTTTTGACAAAATTACAAGATTACCCTAGGATCGACCCTGGGTGTCGACTCATGGCACAAAAAAATTCAAAAGAGTGATGGGACAATTTCAAAAAAATTTGAAACTCTGAG
The DNA here is from genome assembly GCF_000442705.2 of Elaeis guineensis. Lineage (NCBI taxonomy): Eukaryota > Viridiplantae > Streptophyta > Magnoliopsida > Arecales > Arecaceae > Elaeis > Elaeis guineensis. Next base: position 22,642,199 of record NC_026006.2, on the reverse strand, counting down.
AGAAGGATGTTTACCCAAGTATTGATCATGTGAATGATAGTTTTGAGCTTTTGAGCTCTTAAGAAAAATGAGAATTGAGCTCAATAGATTTGGTTCAATCAACTTTTGGCATTAAAAATTTGGAATCAGAGAGATACTTAAGCTGATGGGTCAAGGATTCCTAGTTCTCTCCTAATTTCATAAAATCTATCTTCACTTAAGGCCTTAGTAAAAATGTCAGCCAATTATTTTTTAGTACAAACATAATCAAGAATTATATCTTTATTTTGGACATATTCTCTTATGAAATGATGCCTAATTTCAATATGTTTTGATCTAGAATGCTGAATTGAATTTTTAGTTAGATTTATAGCACTAGTGTTATCACATCTTATGGGAGTTTCATTGAACATGATGCCAAAGTCTTCAAGTTGTTGCTTAATTCACAAGATTTGAGCACAATAACTTTCGACTGTAATATATTCGGCCTCGACCGTAGACAGTGCTATCGAGTTTTGCTTCTTGCTAAACCAAGAGATTAAGTTAACTCCAAGAAATTGGCAAGTTCCACTAGTACTTTTTCTATCTAATCTACATCCAGCAAAATCGACATCTAAATATCCTATCAAGTCAATTGATGAGTCCTTAGAATACCATAGTCCTAGAGTTTGTATACCATTTAAATATCTAAGGATTCTTTTAACTGCATTCAAGTGAGATTCTTTTGGATTTGATTGAAAGCAAGCATAAAGATAAACACTAAACATAATATCTAGTCTACTAGCAGTTAAATACAATAGAGAATCAATCATGCCTCTATAAAATTTTAAATCTATATTTTTACCTCCTTCATCCTTGTCAAGCTTACATGATGGGCTCATGGGTGTACCAATTACTTTGGAGTTCTCCATTCTAAATCTTTTGAGTAGTTCTCTTGTGTACTTACTTTGGATGATGGAGATTCCTTCCTTTATTTATTTGATTTGGAGTCCGAGAAAGAATGTAAGTTCTCCCATCATGCTCATCTCGAACTCTCCCTGCATGAGCTTAGCAAAATAATGACAAAGAGTTTCATTAATAGATCCAAAAATAATGTCATCAACATATATTTGTATAACTAATATATCATTTTGATTTCTTTTAATAAAAAAGATTGTGTCTACATTTTCTCTTAAAAAATTATTATTAAAAAAAAAATTGCTTAGCCTTTCATACCAAGCCCTAGGTGCTTGTTTCAAACCATATAATACTTTGTTTAATTTAAAAATATGATTAGGAAAAGCATGATTTTTAAAATCTGGAGGTTGTTCTACATAAACTTCTTCAGCAATATATCCATTTAGAAAAGTACTTTTGACATCCATTTGAAATAACTTAAAATTCATAAAGCAAGCATATGCAAGTAGAAGTCTTATTGCTTCTAATCTAGCAACAGGTGCAAAGGTCTCATCAAAATTAATTTCTTCTTCTTGATTATAATCTTTTGTAACTAATCTCACTTTATTTCTTATCACATTTTTATGTTCATCCAATTTATTTCTATATACCCATTTTATGTCAATTATTGAATAATTTTTAGATCTTGAAACTAAAGTCCATACATTATTTCTTTCAAATTGATTAAGTTCTTCTTGCATTGCGTTTATCCAATTATAATCTTTTTCAGCTTCATCTATGGTTTTAAGTTCAAGATGAGAGACAAAAACAAAATGATTGAATGCATCTCTAAGTGAAGAGCGAGTTCTTACACTATGTGTAGGATCACCAATGATTAGTTTCTTGGGGTGATTGTGATCATACCTCCATTCTTTAGGTAGATCATTTATACCTAGAGGTTGTTCTTGTTGTTCTTCACCTTCCTCATCCTATTTGTCTTCATGTTCTTCATCATCTTGAATGGTTGAGTCTTTTAGAGTGATCTCCTTCATCCCTTCTATAAGAGGATCTGCATCATCAATACCTTCATTCTTTCTTGAAGGAAGATCGTTAGTTTCATCAAAAACAACATATATTAACTTCTCTACTATTAAAGTTCTTTTGTTCAAAACTCTAAAAGCTTTGCTAGAAGAGGAGTAACCAAGAAAAATTGCTTCATCGGATTTTGCATCAAATTTTTCTAGTCTTTCTTTACCATTGTTCAAAACAAAACATCGACAACCAAAAATATGAAAATATGTAATATTTGATTTTCTTTCTTTCCAAAGCTCATAAGAAGTTTTCTTTAAAATTGGTCTAATTAAAGTACAGCTTAATATGTAACATGCCGTGTTAATTGCTTCTACCCAAAAATATCTTGAAAAGTTGCTTTCACATAGCATGATATGGGCCATTTCTTCAAGAGTTTTATTTTTCCTTTCTACTATCCCATTTTGTTGGGGTGTCCTAGGTGCTGAAAAGTTGTGGTCAATATCTTTTTCATCATAAAACTTTTTAAAATTTTGATTTTCAAATTTGATTCCATGATCACTTCGAATATTTTAAATTAAATTTTTTTTTTCATTTGTGACTTTTTGATAAAATTTTGAGAAAACATGAAAAGTTTCATCCTTATGTGCTAAGAAGAAGATCCATGTAAAAAGAGAGAAATTATCAATAATCATAAAATCATATCATTTTTCATCTAGACTAGTAGTTCTAGTGGGTCCAAATAAATCCATGTGCAATAGTTCTAATGGCCTAGAAGTTGAAATAATATTTTTAGATTTGAATGAGACTCGTGTTTGTTTACCCATTTGGCATGCATCACAAATTCTATCTTTTTCAAAATTTAATTTGGGTAAGCCGATAATCAATTCCTTTTAATAAGTTTTGAGAGTGAATGCATACTAATATGTGCAAGCCTACGATGCCAAAGCCAACTAGTCTCATTAATCTTGGCATTCAAGGCTACTAGGCCTTTTGATTGTCAAGTATCATGTGAAGTTTATTTGAACTTAAAGTGAACTTTACAACCATTGATTTTAACTTGGCAATCTCATTTTTTAAGTTCAGATTTTCTTGAGACAGGATTGATTTTTCATTTGAAATACTCTCATTTTCTTTTAGTAAAGATTGATTCTTTGATTTTAATTCTTTGTTCTTTATCTCTAACTTCTTTAGTTCATCAATTAGGTCATAAAATGTTTCATGAAGTTCTTCAAAGGTAAAGTCAATAGGAGTTTCAGTATTTACCTCATTTTCGTGTGCCATAAGGCACAAGTTGGCTTGTTCATTTGAGTCTTATTCTTCGAAACTTGACTCATCACTTTTGCTCCATGTAGCCATCATGGCCTTCTTCTTGTACTTCTTGGGACCCTTCTTCAGTTGTGGATATTCAAACTTAAAGTGTCTCGATTTCTTGCATTCATAACAAATAAGGAGTTGCTCCTTATCCTTCTCTTTGCTATATTCCTCTTTTGTAGGTGGCCTCTTCCTCATTCCTTGTCTTCTTTTCTTCAAGAACTTCTTAAACCTTCTAGTAATGAGGGCCATTTCTTCATCCTGCTCTTCATTTTCTGTATCATCGAATTCTTCATCAGGTTGAGCAGTGAATTTGAGGGTGATTATCCTCTTCTTTTTGACATCTTCTTCTTGATGTTGTTTCATGCTTAGCTCATAAGTCATCAGTGATCCTAGAAGCTCCTCCAAGGGTAAGATATTCAGATCTTTGGCTTCTTGAATTGCGGTCACTTTGGTCTCCCAAGTCTTTGATAAAGACTTAAGAATCTTTCTTACGAGATCACTTTTAGAATAATACTTATTAAGACTTTTTAGACCATTAATAATATCAGTAAAATGAGTAAACATCTCAGTTATTGATTCATCATGCTCCATTTTAAAAAGTTCATATTTATGCACAAGCATGTTGATTTTTGATTCCTTCACTTGATTAGTTCCTTCATGAGTTACTTCTAATCTATCCTATATTTCCTTAACTGACATGCATGTTAAAATATGATTAAATTTATTAGCATCTGGAGCACAATACAAAATATTCATGGCTTTAGCATTTAGTTGAGCCATTTTTTTATCAACTTCATCCCATTCTTTTTCAGATTTCGTTGATTCCACACCATCAATTATTTTAGTGAGTGTGTGTGGTCCATTTACTATGATACTTTATATATCATAGTCAAGTGCTTGAATAAAGATTTTCATCTGAGCTTTCTAATAGGTATAATTTGACTCATTGAAAAGTGAAGGTCAGTTTGTGGACTGTCCCTCAGCTAGTGAAGTGCCAACTTGAGTTGCCATAAATCTTTAGCTCTTTGATGGTTAAATCAAAGTAGGGCTAGTGCATCGAGCTCTGATACCACTTGTTGCCTAGCTATGCAACCCAAGAGGGAGGGGATGAATTGGGTTTCTAAAAATTTAAAGTTAATTTACAACTATGAGGATTATTTAACAATGAGCAGGATAAATGTGAAGAGTAAAATTTATGCAAGGTGTAGAAGTTGGATGCAAGAATGCAAGAAGATAAAAAAATTTAAAAGGAGAGCAAGTAAGCACAACACAAACAAAAAGATTTATAGTGGTTCGGTGCCAACCTTGCACCTACGTCCACTCTCCAAGCTACTACTTGAGAATTCAAATCAACTAAACCATATTCAACCTGAATACAACATCGGAACCTCCGACTCTAGCTATTCTAAGATAGAACACTTATTTTTCAGGTACAAGCTAACCTAATACAATCTGATTCAAGGTTCGGATCAATCTTTCCACGTTTTAGATTCCTTCCAAAATAAAATATCAATTCAAAATAGAGTATAACAGTTAATCACACAGAAATACAGATGTAGCTCCTTTAATAAGCAAATAAAGCTTGAAATATATTTTACATAATAAGAATGAAGCTTTTCTGATTTTCTTCAAGGTGGTTGAAGATTTGAATGAGCTCTTTAGGGGTTGGTGAACTTGAAATAAAAGCTTCTTGAACTTTTAAGAGGGCTCTTGCTTAGGGGAGAAGAACCTTTTCAAAACCTTGTTGATTCCCTCCTTTAAGTGTCTTTTATAACTTCAAATAATGATGGAGAGTAATCTGGACTGAAAAAAAGCCGTTGGAGCATATTAAATGGGCATTAAATACAACCAAAATGAGCTGAAAACTAATCATTGTAGAATTTTTCCATCACAAGGGTCGACTCATGCTCATGAGACGACTCATAGGGTCAACTTCTGTGGCACAGAACAGAAAATGACTGTTTTGTAATTTTGGCCTACACAATGGCAGAGGTCGACTCATGCCCAGGGGTCGACTCATGGGGTCGACTCATAGAGTGTGCCAGCCAAAGAATTCAGCATGCCGTTCAGCCCCTTTTTCCATGAGTCGACTCATGGGGTCAACTCAAATATATAAACATGATTTTCTTTCAAAATACATATTCAAAAATATTAAAATTGCCTCCAATAGATTACAAATCTTGTGTTCTTGCTCTTGAGGCTTCCGAATCAGAACTTGATAAAATTATGATTTTGCCCCTGAAATACAATAAATCTTTTTCTAAGCCAAAATCATTAGTAACCCCCTCAAATGCTTTGTAATCATCAAAATCAATTCAAGGAGCAACAGAATCAATAGGCAATCAAATCAATGATTAAAGAAGATATTTAAATGAATATGGAAGATCCAAAATTAATCAATTTGAGGTTTATAATCAATTAAAACAAATAGGATCAAATTTAGAGAAAACTAGGTGAAGGCTCTAAAAATTAGGTTCAACTAGGGGATTTTCAAATCCTTAAGCATCAAGTTGATATGCAATGCAAATCTACAACATCAAGCATGCAATCTTTTATGAGTGAATGTCTTATCTTGATGTTCTTTGAATCATACAATTTTTATCATATTTCAATGATTATATGTCTTATAAGAATATCAAAAATTAATTTGTGGGATTTGCACCCAAATGGTTTCATATGTCATCAAGCTCATTTTAATTTAAGTTTCTCTAGTAACTTTATGATATGAGTTGCATGGTAAATTTAAAGTAAAATATATGCTCAAAATAATCAAAATGGCACATCAAAGAGAGCATAAAGATCAATACATCAAAAAACTTTTAAATCATAGAATAAGATTATTGTTAGCACAAGAAAAATAGTCAAAATCAATTAGTCAAGTAATGTAAATTTAGTGAGTAATGATGATATGATGTGAGAAAGATTTAATTTTTATCAAATATCACCACCCATCCATTTTTAAGTCCTAAGCACCATTTTCAACAATTTGCCCCTTTTATGCCCTTGGATGCTTGGCATACTTGTAAAATCACTTCTTAATTTTTGATAACCAAGCCATCTTGGGTCTAATAGAGTTGATACGCATGATTTCTTTCGGAATCCAAATTTGTTGAACAAAGTATGACCATTTTTCTTGATATTACATTCTCAAATTTTATGGCCTACTTTCTTACATTTGAAGCAAACTATAGAGTGATTTTCATATAATGTTCTTGTAAACATATTTTTACCAAGTTGCTATTTTCTTGAAGAATTAAAACCAATTCTCGCTTTATTCAAAACAACCTTTTGATTATTCAACATTAATTGAAGATTTTGAGAGCTAAGGGTAAATTTTTCTACTATAGGTTTCAAAACTTCAATTTCTTTTCTTAGTTTTTTATTTTCTTCAACTAAGGATTTTTTAGATTTCATAAGATTCTCTTTTTCCTTAGCCAAGATTTTCTTTTCAAAAGTTGATCTTTTTCAATCAGAATTTTGTTCTTCTCCTTAGTCAAAAATAGATTAGAACTTTTGATTTCTTTATTTTTCAACCATATCTTTTTGTATTGATCTTGGATGATTGGAAGAATGTGAAGTCAGTTCAAACCATTGTGGATAAGATGGAGGTGGTTCAGCTACTTCAGTTGGGATAAGGATCGAGCTTATTTCAACAGATCGGGAGAAGGATCAAAACTATTTTAACAATTTCTTAAGCAACTTTTGATGGTCTCTGTGGTCTATGATGGGCACAAAGCTACAAAGGTGCATGGCCTTCCATCCTCAAACTGACGGTTGGACCAAAGTGGTTAACTGGACAGTTGTACACCTACTGTGAGGGTACAACACTTGACATCCCAAGACTTGGGATGAGAGCCTTCCTTACCTATAGTTTGCCTTTAATCGAGCCATGCACAGTTCCACTGGCAAGACTCCCTTTGAGGTGTGCTCGGGCTATTTGCGACAAAGCCCATTCGACTTAGCATTTACGATCAAGCAGCCATAGATCGCCAAGGAGGAGAGTGAAATGGTGAAGGCACTACGCGTCTTAGAGGGCATTCAGAAGGTGCATAGCAAGGTGGAACGACAACTACATAAATCTCAGTAGAAGTATAAAGAATGATATGATCGACATCGAGTGAAGGATGACTTTCAAAAGGGTGATCTCATCTAGCTCCATCTTAGTAAGGAGTGCTTGAAAGGTGAGGGTAAGAAGCTTAAACCCATTCGCTATGGATCTTTTGAGATCCTACACAAGATTGGTGAGAATGCTTGTTAATTGGAGCTGCCCACTTACATGAAGATGCATTTAGTCGTCAATGTCTAGAACCTAAAGTCCTTTGAGCCATCAATGCTGGATGATAAGCATGGAGAAATATTGCCATCTGTGGAAGATCTTGCTGTAGAACACGAAGAGCAACTAGCTGAAGATACTATTTTGAAATACAAGGTCACAACAACATGCAAAGGTGAACATGAATCCTTTCATGTTGGATGGAAAGGGCAAAAGCCAAGTGCTGCCAGGTAGTTCACAAGGAAAGCTAGGGAAACTCAGTTCCCTCACTTGTAGTTCTAGATCCAGCAGGTGCTAGCTCCTCTTAAAATTGGAGAGCCATGATCTGAGTGATCAAAAGAATGTGGAGTTAGTTCCAACTATTGTGGATAAGATAGAGGTAGTTCAAGCTACTTTGGCTGGGATAAGGATCAAGGTTGTTTCAGCAGATTAGGAGAAGGATCAAAACTATTTTAACCAATTTGGATAAGGATAGGGTAAGGAGGTTAGGTGATTTTTCAAGTATTTTTGTTCTTATCTTTTTGTAAGACTGGAAGGATATAAATAGGAGTCCAATTGGCTCTTGTAAAGGCATTCCAATTAGAGAGCAAATATACAGAGTTTTCCACCTAAAGCATTGTGTTCTCTATGTGTTTCTTTTCTAATATGGTTTTAGGTATCCATCGAGGAGCTGCTGCGACATTGCTTTCTCCTCTAATGGATAATGTATTCATCTATTAGATCATTAAAGGCTTCAAATAATTCATCAAATATAAATTCAGAAGAGTTTTTAAGGTTTACGTCATTGTCATTGGCTATGAGGTAAAGATTTGCTATTTTCTCTTCCTCTTCTTCCTTGTTCGAGCTAGAAATGTCACTATCTCTCCAAATACCCAATATTACACTCTTTTTGTTCTTTTTGGGGTTCTTTTTGAGTAGAGGACAATCAGGCTTGTAATGTTTTCTCTTGTTGCACTTGTAGCACATGATACTTCTTCTTTCTTTTTCTTTATTGTCTTCCTTTTTCTTTGATCATTTCTTTTTGAGAAAATTTTTGAACCTTCTAGTAAGCAGCCTCAAATCCTTATCTTCATTTTTACTTCCTTCTTCATCTTCATCCTCTAACTCATCGCTTTCTTCAAATTTGGTGGTTGACTTGAATGCAATGGTCTTCTTCTTCTTTGACTCTTCTTCTTCCTTCTTTTGATGTATGTTCAACTCATGTGTCATGAGTGAATTGATCAACTCCTCCATGGACAGATTGGTGAGATCCTTTGCTTCTTGTATTACTATCACTTTACCTTTTCATGTCTTTGGCAAACACCTTAAAACCTTACAAACAAGCTCATTGTTAGAATGAGTTTTGCTAGACCATTTAAAGCATTGATAATATCATGAAATTTAGAAAACATATCAAAAATAGACTCATGTTATTTCATTTTGAACATTTCATACTTATGAATAAGTAAATTAATCTTAGACTTTTTGACTTGGCTTGCTTTTTCATGAGTTATTTCTAATTTATCTCAAATTTCTTTTATTGATGTACAAGTAGATATTCTATTGAATTCATATATATCTAAAGAATAATATAAAATATTAATAGCTTTAGCATTCAATTGTGCCTTGTTTTTATCAAATTCATTCCAACCTTTTTCAGGTTTAGGGAGGGACACTCCATTTATTTCAATTATGGGTGTATGTGATCCTCTAGTTATGACTTCTCATATATTATAATCTAAAACTTGTATGAAAATTCTCATTTTAGCTTTCGAAAATGTGTAGTTGGTACCATTAAAGAGTGGTAGTCTAGATGTAGATTATCCTTCATCAAATGAGAAACCAATCGAGGTTGTTATGATCTTTTGCTCAAGACCACTAGGTTAACAACAAATATTAGAGCACTCACTCTAATATCAATTATTGCTCAGAAAGATAGCAATCCAAGAGGGGGGGGGGTGAATTGGGTTCTTTCAAAGTTTTAGCTAATTTGAATTCTAAACAATAATGTACTTCAAATTAAACTAACTTAAGTGATTGTGGGGTGTATGCAATTGTATTGTAGTAAAATTGAAACAATAAAGGCAAAGTAATGTGAAGCAAAAATTAAAACAAATAAAGCAAGTACAAAAGGTACAATATAAATAATACAAATTTTATAGTGATTCGGTGCAATCCTGCACCTACATCCATTCTCCAAGAGCTCCATAGAAATTTTACTATAATCAGCCCGATTATGATATGTTTATTTTATCCGAGATCACAAATAAATTCAGTTGATTTTTCAAGATCACCAACCACAACTTATACATCGATTATTTTTCAAGCTCACAATTAACATAGTTGGTTTTATGGGCCTACAAACTAAAACCTAATAAGTCCAATTTCAAGCTTGGACAGACCTAATCTCCAAGTTTCTTTTTTCAAAAAAAAATTATAAAGAAAATAAAATACAAAGAATATTTTTAGCATAGAAAATTAAAATAAAAATTTGACTCTTTGGAGTATGGAGAAGAGGCTAATGATTTACTCTTTTGGTGTTTCACTTCTCTTCTTTGATGCTTAAGGGGATATGGAAGATGTTGGTGATGATCATTCTTTGAAAGCTCTCAAATCTATGTACTTGATCCCTCTCTTTTTTTCTTTTTCAAGGATATTCAATAAATCTCACATAAATAGAGTGTTTTCCTCTTTAATCTTCCTTAATCTTACTTTCCAAAAGTTTTTTTAGTCTTTAATAGTCTTGAAGTTTGCTAAAGAATAAGTTCTGACCATTGGAAGCTTTGAAATAGTCATTGGAAGCTTTGAACTAATCGTCGAAAAGTATAAAAAAATTAGTCATTAATACAGTCTCGTGTCAGGAGTTGACTCGTAGTCTACACGAGTTTACTCGATCTGTAGATGAGTCAGCTCAAGTTGAAAATGAGTCGGCTCTTGTAGGGATGCTAAAAATATAGTATTCTATTTTCTCTACGAGAGTCAGATTATACTATTCACAAATAGACTCGAGCCTGTGCCAGTCTTCTTCCAACATGCTGAAATCAAATTGAAACCTCCTGGAGTCGACTCAAAGCCTTCCAACATCATTTTTCTTTTTATTTGACCTCTAAAACTTGAATTTTTTGGCCCCAATGCTTCCAAATGATATTTGCTTTTTCTAATTTCATTTTCTTCATGATAAGCCATCCAAACTTGTGAAAACTTATTCTTTTGAGTACTTTATTTTGGCATCTTAAGAGGATTTCTTTGAAGGATGTTTTCTTCATTGAGAATACTTTAAAAATTCTATATCCTCTTGAAATATATCATTAGTATCATAATTACTCAATATTTTATTATCATCAAAATCAATCATAGAGTCAACATCTATTCTGTTGGCTCCTCAGTCTTGACATCCACATTAGCATGAGTACCAACATCTAAAGTGGAATCTTCTAAAGAATATGAAATATAACCATGATGTCTTCCTTTGATATGAAGAAGAACCTGCTAATATGATGTCATACCACATTTCCACACTCAGCTAGTTGGCACTGATATCCTCGATACCCTCTAATATAAATTTCAAATGGATCACTACTTGAGACAATCTGAGGTACTCTCATCAGTCTGTATATGTAGCGTGCATCCAATGCTATTAACATCCATCTTAATCTGTACGTCTTTCACTTTGAAAACTAGGCTTCCAACTTATCCTTTTAATTTTTGATCAATTATAATTCTTTCTTACTTCATAAACTCAAAGACTATTTTTTTGCTTAAGATCATTTTGAAGTTTGATCCTTCTTCCTTGCATGGGAGAATTATTTGGAGAAGCCTTAAATTTTTGAATTTTCACATGGGACTTCCTCTTCCTTTGGGTGAATTACTTCTGGGGTGCCATTGGAGAATAAGGACCATAAGCATAGGATAAAAATGGAGAGAAAAATTTTGAATTTGATGGGAGAGGGGTTTGAAAAGAATTACGGTTTGAGAAAATTTAAAATGAAATGACAAAGCCTTAGGATATTTTCAATTAAGAAATCCATCCTAGACACCGGGGTTGACTCCTGTTAAACACGAGTTATTTGGAGAAGCCTTAAATTCTTGAATTTTCACATGGGACTTCCTCTTCCTTTGGGTGAATTACTTCTGGGGTGCCATTGAAGAATAAGGACCATAAGAATAGGATAGAAATAGAGAAAAAAATTTTGAATTTGATGGGATAGGGGTTTGAAAAGAATCACGATTTGAGAAAATTGAAAATGAAATGACAAAGCCTCAGGATATTTTCAATTAAGAAATCCATCCTAGACACCGGGGTTGACTCCTGTTAAACACGAGTCACTTCTCACAGAACCGTTTTACCTCTAGAAATCATGAGTTGACCCGCCAGATCCAAAAGTTGACTCTTCAATACAAAAATAGTTCAAGGAGTTTTGATCCAAGAAAAATTTGCTCAAATAGAATAGAGATCAAAGGCAAATCAAATCAATGATAAAAAATGATATTTAAATTAGAATAAATAAATCAAGTGTGGGATCAAAAAATTTAATTCGAATATGATCAAATTAAGGAAGAACTAGATAAGGGCTCTAAGGGTGAGGTTCAACTAGGAGATTTTTAAAGCCTTAAAGATCAAATTGAAATCTATCAAGATGTAATGATTTATCATATAGATCTGAAGGGAAGTGTGGTGATTTTGTACATATATTTTTAAAATTTTATAGCAAAATATATATAAATTAAATAATTTAATCTATAATGTATGCATAGATCAAATCTAAAATTATTATATAGGATCTATGATATAAACTAATATGCATGTACGTAAATTTAAAATCTAAAATTCAGTAAGTATAGATCATATCTATATATAATTAGATCATATCTAAATTATATTTAGATCATACCTAAATATGAATTAATTTCAAAACTTCATATCTGAGCATGGATAGCAGATCAGCATATCTAAAATCTACGATAGTTGGTTCTTCATGATACTCAACAGTCGCACATGTGTCCGGCCTCTACATGTATCCATACAAAGTCCATGTGTTGATCGATCTCTCCAGGAGTGCTAGCTTGTGAAGACACCATGTTTTGACTGATCTAAGAGGAATATGAATAGGATGAAAAAAAAGAAGACCTTCTTCTTTTTCTTTCTGGATCCATGCATCAAATCTCTACAATAAAGATTAAGAGAAGAATCCTCCCTTCTCAATTCTTTCAAACATAAGAGAGAACCTTTCACTCTTCCTTTAACACCTTTAAGAAGAACTTTTCTTCTTTAAGTTTTTATGATAAAAATAAAATCTAATTTAATTTCTCATGTTGAAAATAATATGAATTCTCATGCTCTAGAAAAATTCAAAAGAAAGATCCAAGAGAAGAACCGTTCTTCTCTCTTTTTCTCTCTTTGATCTAGAGCCCTAGGAAACCCCAAACACTCAACCAAATTTTTTTGATATTTTTTTTTCTAAATTTTTATATTAAAAATTTGATCCAATCTAATTTTTATTCTAGAAAAAAATTAAAAAAAAAATTTAAAAGAAAAACTCCTTCTTCTCCAAGGCTGTGCACAAGAAAGAAGACCCTTCTTCTTCTTTCTCTTTCTTTCATTGGAAAAAATTTTTTTCTCTAATTTTCTACTATAGAACCAACAAGAGAAGCCCTCTTTGATGTTCAAGAACCAGCAGTAAAAGTCTCACAAAATTTTTTCAAAATGGGTTGGGAGAAAGCCTAGATGCATGGGATATGGGGCGTCCAACTCTTGGATGCCCCTCTTTTTTTTTTGGGAGTTGGACGCCCCTTCTTTCTTTTTGGTGACCAAATGAAGTTGGATGCCCTTCTTTTCTTTTTGGCAACCAAAAGAGGAGGAAACACCCACCTTTTTTCATGAAAGAGAGGAGAGGATGTGGGACCTTATGTGGGGCATGAATACTCATGATGAATAGGAGTTTAGGTGTGGAGAGATCTTAAACAAATAGGTAGAGGGAGTTGGTTCAGCCCTATTCCAAGTAGGACTCATGAATCTTGGTCAAACACTAACTAATTCTTGGATCCAATCCTAACTAACTAAGAATTAGTTATAACAAATTAACTAATTAGGTCCTAGCCCAATTATGAAATCAATTAGGCCCCAATCCAATTAAGGAATTAGTTAGATTAAAACCCTATTTATGGGAAGCATTTTTTATTCAATAGGGTTTGATCCAATCAAGCTAATTGTTCAATAGGATTTGATCCAATCAAAACCTATATCAAACTAATTGAATCTTATTCAACTCAAAATTTAATTTGCATCCCTGGGATCAATTGGAACAAGCTTTATTATCCAATAGGGCTGTATCCAATCAATCCAAAGCAAACCTAACTGAATCCAATTCAATTAGATTTGATCTAATCTTCATTGCTCAATCAAATTGAGCCAATTAACAATTAAATTTTTAATTAATTATTCTCTTAATTTACTAATTATTAGTAAATAATTTATTGTAACCTTTGCATATGATTAATCATCAATCACATTGATAATTAAATCCTTCAATGATTCATAATCGTCGATCAGCCATCTGATCAGACGATACTTCAATGTGTGTGACCTCATAGGTTCGAACCTAAGTCGGTAGTATAAGAATAATTCTTGTACCATTCAATATTACCATCTAGCAATGGTTTCTGATGTCCGGATAGGTTGAATGTATGTCCAGCAACACTTTAGAATCCATATGAATATAGTTACCATATAATTCATCCCTTTGACTTTTGATGCTCAACCCTTGATATGTGATCCACATTGTGTCTCAACCTCAAAAATTTTATAACTCCTCACTAGGAGACTTTAGCCAAAATTTTACTGAATTAAAACATAATGATGCATCATCTTTAATTTTACTTGGAGCACTCAATCTTATCTTGACTCGCACTCAGACTTCACAAGTACTTGACTGCATCTAAAAACCTTCCATCATCAAATTAGAAATTCGGATATTTTGATACCAAAGTATAGTGAGTTGTTTGTAAGTCATCGAGGCAGCCTCAGGTCAAAGGGACACTTATACCCATATCCTATTAGAGCAACCCTTGAAAGCAGAGTGCTACAGAAGTGGACACGCTCAGTGAAATATACTCCTACATATCATCCATATGCCATACCCGTGTCATTACACGTCATAGTTAAGAGGACAACCAACTAATATGGCACACAATGACCTACACTCAATATAATTATCATCCTTATAACAATTGTATCATTTGATCACGAGCAAGATTTAAGAACCATATGATAAATCCTCCTTTATCATTTTGGAAGTAGTTCCAAGGACTTCATCATAACATATGAGTTCTATTTAGGAAGATATATTCCTTATGATGAATCTTGCTAGTTAATATTTATCATTTTATAATTCATATACATACATGGAGTGCAATCATCTACAATCTAGATGATCAACTTTAAGACACATTTTCTAACAACTCCTACTTAGACTAAAATCAATTAGATTAGTATTAGATATCCATCTTCCATTATAGATTATTGAACTTATTAGATCCAATTGCTCTAGTCAATGGGTCGGTCAAGTTTTTCTATCAGTCGATCTTCCTAAGGTCGACTTTATTTTGATCTTATTGAACAAAATGATAACGATGCAGAAAGTATTTGATTCTCAGATGGAACATCAATTCTTCAGCTTGAGCTATAGCTTCAATACTGCTGTTAATGCAGAAGGACTGAGCCATCGATGGAGGATGCCACTCTAAGCTCGCAAAAAAACTTCCATAACCAAACAACTTCTTTACCAGCATCAAATACCACAAAGAACTCTGTATCACAAATACAACTGGCTACTGAATACTACATGGAACCTTTCCAGTATGTCGCTCCTCTTTTAAGATAAAAATACAATTTGACACAACTTTGTCATTTTGATCTGACTAGAAATTGGAATCAATATTCTACAGATTTTAAGTCAGATTCTCCATAAACGAGCCATTGGTCCTTAGTATTTTATAAATACTTAAGGATGGTTCTCATAACCTTCTAAATTTTTTTGGAGAACAGAGATGACAACCAAACTTTTATTTTCTATAATGTAGAGATGTCATTCTCGATTAAAAAAATTTCATCCAAACAATACAAAGAGTATTATTACAGAACTACTAGCCTATTTGTACATATAGGATTCTACTTCATTCTTAATGAAGCCATACATTCAAAATGTATATTCCAACTTCAAGAAGTTTAATTCAATCCAAATGGACTTGAGGATTGCCACAAAAAAAATATCTCATCATAGTCAACACTATAATTTTGATGAAATTCTTGACAATCGGATAGAATTAATAGGTCTCCACTTTTTTGTCTGTGCCTTTTATTCATCTAAAATCCACTCACACCCTATGGGTCTTACCCCTTCAGGTAAATCAATGAATATCCATACATCGTTGATCTTCATGAACTTTATTTCAGATTTAACAACTCTAAGCTACTTCTTAAAGTTAGATCTCTGTACAGCATCCGTATGGGAGATCAAATCCCCATCCTGAACCTAAAAACCAAAGTATCTGTTTGGCTGACACAGTATTCTATTGTATCTACTCAGGGATGCCTTTACATTGGGCTCCAAAATTGATCTAATCAACTTTGGTTCTGTTGGTTTGTATCAGAGTCAGTTTTTCTACCTATCAAGCTTCACCAAGCTTGCTCTTAATGGCATCAGTTCCTTCACCAAGGAACTTCTTTTTCAAAAAGAATATCTTAAGATTCATGAACATCCCATGTCCATCAGGAAGGTAGAAAAAATATCCCTAAAATGATATTCATCAAACCAAGATCCAAACTAGTTGGTTTGTGAATGTTTCACATAGGGCTGACACCTCAAATCCTAAGATAAGAAAGTATCGAATTACCCAAGTCCATATCTCATATAGAGTTTTGGTGATCGATTTGCTCAAAATATTCTCGAGCACATATCAAATAGTCTCTAAACATACCTCAGACAGACCAGCAAATCCATAATAGATCGAACCATATCTAACAAAGTTTGATTCCTTCTTTTATACACCCTTTTAAATAGTGGTATCCCAAAAGAGATCCATTGAGAGAGAATTCAATTCTTTTTAAGATATGTCAAAAATTTATTATAAAGATATTCACTTCATCAGTCTAATTGATGAGTTCTAATACTCTTTGTAGTTTATTTTTCTATCTCATTATGGAATCATTTGAACATTTCAACCAATTCAGACTTGTGCTTCATAAGTAAGATGCACTTATGCCAAGATAGGTTGTCAGAGATTTTAATGAAGTAGTAAGTCCTCTTCTGGCACTTATGTTCATGAGTGCAAATACATCAATATATACTAAACTCAGAATATCTCTGGCTCATACACCCTTTCCAATAAAAGGTGACTAAGTCAATAATGCCAAAGGTAGGCTTCAGTGATATTATCTAATCTAGGATGTTAGCTAGATGTATACTTTGTACTAACAGGCAATGGTACTGAGTTTATATCATTTTTAATTATCCACTCATTATTGCAGTATCATTCACAATGATATCACAATAATCATTCTTATTGACACCATTAAAAAGATTGGACAATAGTGATAATCACTTAAAATGATATCTTCAAGGTTGAAAACAAGCTCGACGATTCCTAATGTTAAGACTGGAATGGACTTCCATCTTTTACATTCAAGAGCTTTTTGCCATTTTCAAACCTTCTACTATCCTGAAGTCTTTTGTAATAATTTGCAAATATGACTTGTACTATCGGTATCCTATACCTAGATAGTAATTGAAAGAAGAGTGCCCTATAAGCCAATCACAAGTGTGTTGCGATGAAACTTTTCTTTATAATTTTTTAACTCATGAAATGATATTTATTGTTTAAGGTATTGATTCATCATATTAGCTACATCTTATTATGTCTAAGATTATGATGAACCCCAAAGATTAGGGTAACAATTTTAGCAGATATGAATGGATCATGCTAGTGAGACCTAAAATCTTAAAATTCTAATCTTAAATATTCTTAGTTGTAAGAGCATTGAGTCGGAGATCAATGTTCTGGACAGACTGACACATCCTATGTATGCTCGATGGAGACGGTGGCAAAACTCACTAGCCACTTATGTAGGACACTAATATAATGATGTGGGTACTCATTTAAAAAATGAGTCCACTGAATTGACTTGATAAAAGAGAATATCTTATGGAAGCCTTACTTGCATGTCAAAGATGGTTCTTTAAGTGGGAGTTGTACAAGTGATCCTTAGACTTGAGACCATCATAGAATCTTATGCACATGAACCCATATTTTGGTTCATACCCAGGCATGACATTAACACATGTACGGAGTGTTCTGGATATGATAGAGTATATATAGAGGTTGTGAGTAGGTCAACATAGAATCGATCACTCCTAGTAAGAGAAGATCTCATCCTGTGTATTCTCAATCCTAGATGACATGGAAAAAGTCTTTTGGCCAAAAGCAGAAAGGAGATTAGAAAGTTTTTAATACTTCTTCATTGGAGTCATCATTGGTTAATTAAGAATCGATATGAATATGTGTTTGAGTTTGACATAATTCCATACTCATGAACATATTCAGGGTGCAGGGATGATCGAAGAATTGAATTGTATGGTAACTTACCGCTGAAGGATATATTTGATATTTTTATCAAAATTCTATACTTCTGAATAGTCATGATATATTGCTGGACGTCAATCTTGACTTATAAATTTTTGATCAAATTAAAGAGTTTAATTCGATCGTCAATTAGAAAGGATTATAATTATTGAACTCAGATTAGCTCGATTGGATCTAAATCGATTTGATTGAAATCTAATCAAATTTGGTCAACTTGCACCCAGACCTACTACCAGCTAGATATAGAACCCAATGGATCACACACATATAGAAATTGATTAAGAATTCTTTTAAAAAATATTGATTGGAAGTTTGGATTCAATCAGGGCTATTATTGGAAAGCTATGAAAAATATTCTTAAGTATCTGAGAAGAACTAAAGATATTTTTCTAATATATGGAGGATCAGAATTAAAGCTAGAAGAATATATAGATTCTAGTTTTCAATCTGATACAGATGATAGCAAGTCAATTTCAGGGTATGTGTTTACCCTGAATGGAGGAGCAGTGAGTTGGAAGAGTTCAAAGCAGCAGACAATAGCTGACTCAACTACTGAAGCAGAGTACATCGCGGCTAGTGAAGCTGCTAAAGAAGCTGTCTGAATGAAAAAAATTATCATGGAGTTAGGAGTTGTTCCTGCAATTAAAGGATCAGTGTCTCTTTATTGTGACAACACTGGTGCTGTTATTCAAGCTAAAGAACCAAGATCTCATTATAGATCAAAGCACATCCTCAAATGCTTCCACCTCATTCGAGAGATTATCGAAAGATAAGATGTTATATTAGTACGAGTAGAAATTAAGAATAATATAGCAGACTCATTTACTAAGGCATTACCACAACAACTATTTGATCGCTATCTTGATTGTATGGGATTGAAATATAAAGGCGATTGACTTTAGTGCAAGTGGGAGATTGAAAGAATAAGTATCGTACAAGCCAATCACAAGGGTTATGTGATGGGACTTATTTATATATTCTTCCAATTCATGTAAAGATATTTGTTTTGATATAAATAAAAATGAAGCATTTTTTATTCATCATTTCAGTTGCATCTTTTTATATTAAGGATTATGATGAACCCCATAGATTAGGATAATGGTTTTAGAGGATATGAATGGGTCATGCCTATGAGATCTAAAGTCCTAAAATCTTAATCTTAAATATTTCTGATCATAAGAATATTGAGTCGGAGATCAATATTTGAAAAGACTAGCACATCCTTTATATGTCCGATAGAAAGGGTGGCTGATCTCACAAGCCACTTGTGTGGAGACACTAATATAAGAGTGTGGATGCTCATTAAGGAATGATTTTACTAAATTGATCCATCAATAGAGAATATCTTATGAAGTCTTACTTACATATCAAAAGATAATTTTTTAAGTGGGAGTTATGCAAATAGTCCGTGGACCTGAGACCAGCATAAAATCTTGTACATATGAATCCATATTTTGGTTCATACTTAAATATGATATTAAATCATATACGTGGTGTTCTGAATATGGTGGAGTGTGTATAAAGATTGTGAGTAGGTCAACAAGGAATTGATCACTCTTAGTAAGAAGAGATGACATCCTATGTATTCTTTTCTCTTGATAAACTCAAGAAGACTTTGGTTAAAGCAAATGAAGGTTAGATAATGATTGTAATACTTTATTAGAGTTATTATTGATTGATAAAGAACTAATAAGAATATGTGTTGAGTTTGACTTGATTTCATACTCATAAACATATTCAGGATGCAGGATGATCAAAGGACTGGATTACATGGTAACTTACCACTGAATGGCATATTTAGTTTTTCTACCAAATTTTACATCTTCTAGGTTTATGATACGTTGCTAGACATCAATCTTGACTCATAGATTTGATCAAATTAAAGGTTTAATTCGATCAACAATTAAACAGGATTCTAATTGCTGAATTCAGGTTAGCTTATTTCGGACCTAAATTGATTAGAAAGGTTCTAATTAAACTTGGTCAACTTGCATCTGGATCTACTGCTAGGTAGATGAAGAATCCAATGGATCACACACAAAAGAGACTGATCAAGGATCTAATTGGATTAGATTAAGTTTGTAGAATTAACATGCTAGCACATGTTGCAAACACTAGCTCCTAGAATCAAATTGGTTTCAATTTCGGTTCTAATTTGGATAGAATTGAGTTAATTAAGCTCATGATTTGTTTGGATCTGATTTAGGTTAGGCAAATGTTGGCACCTAACTGAATTCCTCTTATTTGGTTTGGCCTAATTGGATTGGGTTAGCTTTGACTTGGTGTTATTGATAGATATGGACTAAAAGAGTCCATGTGGTTATGGACTCATAACCAAACACCCACACCACCTTTTTATCTGAGTTTTTCCATGCCTAAAGAGTGAGATGGTGCCTCTAATATAGGCCCTTGGATGGCATGAGGTGCTGATCTGTGGTGGAGAAGGAGGGTGCTAAAAAATATTGCTATGCGACTCTTTGAAAACACCGATAAAAGATCGCGAAGACTCCTTCTACTTTAAGTCTCTTAGGCACCACTTATATTAGATAATTTTTTGGTTTTTAAACACTTAAGGAAGGAGTTCACACATGTAAAAATTTGAAAATAATCTGATCAATGGATATATGCTTATCACATCTTTTATTTGGTGCGCGCGAGAGAAGAATAAAATGTTGTATTTGATAAGAGAGTTTCACCTGCAGAAGGACTCTTATCAAATATGACTTTTTCTTAAATTAGAACATGAAAAGACCTCTGAAAATCCTTTTGGGGCATGTGGATTGGATGGCACCCGTTGATATGCATCTCCATGCTAATTATAAATAGTGTGGAATCTTCGATGTTTTGGCATTCAGAAGTCTATCTTTTCTTTCTTACATTCATCTCTAGATTGTCCAATTTCTTTCTTCCTTCCCTTGTTAGGACAAATCCAAATATAGTAAGGGCAAGTCTGATTTAGGATAAGGATTTAGGAATATAGTAAAGGAAGATAAAGAGATAAAAAAGGTAGAGAAAGACAAGCTAAGGGAGGAGGGTGTTCAGGAAAACACAAGAGGAGTGTTGTGCTGCCCAAATTAGTGAAGAAAAGTCTTGAAGGAGCTTGTGTCTTGATCCATTCTCTGTGTGGATCACCATTGGAGGGTGAATGCTTGGGTGCCTAATGGAAGCTCTGTCGAAATTTTTTTTTAGATTTAGCGATACAGATATTCTTTTATATCTTTTATGGTATCATACATGTTTAGATATATGATTGTTAATCACCAAGGAGGTCTTGAGTTAGGGTTTGGTAATTATGATCTTATTATGCAAAGTTATGAAATTCATACTTTCACTATGCTATCATAACCCAACAAAATCAAATTAAATTAGACCCAATCCCATTATGTCAAAGGTAACTAGTCTAGTTTAGCTCAAACACTTTGAATTGAATCTATTTAGAAATTTGGGTTAATACAATGTGCTAGCATGTCAAATTAATCTTTAAGATTTATATTAAATTCTAATTAAATTAAATCAAGATCAAATCTCAAAGTGTGTGATCCATTGAGTTTCAAATCTAGCCAGCAGTGGACACAGACTCTTGATGTAACTCTAATCCAATTAGATTAGGTCAACTCAAGAGTCCCAATCAACTAGGACTCTTCTTAATTAATTCTTGAATTAAACTCTTTTAATTTTGATAGATCCATAAGTTAAAATTAATGTCTAGCAAAATATCATGACTATCCGAAAGATTTAAAATATTATTAAAAATTATCAAAATATTCTTCAGTGGTAAGTTATCATGCAATTCAATTCTTCAGTAAAACAACATCCCAAATGAGCTGTTGGCATGGAATCATGTGAAACCTAATTACTTATCTATATATATCTCGATCAAAAGGTGATGATTCGATTGATGATATATTAGAAACTCTTTTTTAATTATCATCCTGCTTTGACCAAAAACTTCCAGAATCACCATCCTATGAGATCATATAAGATGTTCACTCTCCTTATTAGGAGTGACTGATCCCTTATTGATCACTCATAACCTTCATACATACTTTTTCACATCTAAAATACCCCATACAAGGATCAAAAAACCAAGTTAGAAAATAAACCAAAATATGGATTCATATACACAAGGTACCATGGCGATCTCAGATCAAAGGATCACTTACACAACTCTTACTAAAGAATCATCAGCTGACATATAAATAAAACTCCATCAAATATTCTCTCACAGGTCTATTCAGTAAATTCATTCTTTAATAAGCACCTATATACTTGTATTAGTTTCACCACATAAGTGGTTGTGAGATTAACCACCCTCATCTCTGAGTATGCATAGGACAGGCCAGTCTTACCGATATCATTGATCCCCGACTCAATGAATCAATGACTAAAAATATTTTAGGTCATGACTATCAAGGATTTAATTCTCACTAGCGTGATCTCATCACGACCCTAAAACTATTGTCCAGACCTACGGGGTTCATTTTAATCTTAAAAAATAATAACAAGATGCAGCATATAATGAATCAAAATATCTATTTTATTAAATATCAATGTCAATTACATGAGTTTGAAAGATAAAATTATAGAAAATATCCGATCGCATCCCATATGTGATTGGCTTGTAGAGCATTATTCTTTCAATCTCTCACTTGCACTAAAGCCAATTATCTTTATACTTGATGTCCATGCAATCAAGGTGACGATCAAACTACTATAATGACAAGACCTTAGTGAACAGGTCCGCTATATTATTCTTAGTATCCACTTACTCTACGATCACATCGCATCTTTTGACTATCTTTTGAACGAGATGGAACCATCTTAGGATGTGCTTGGATTTATGATGAGACATCGGTTCTTTGCCTTGAGCAACTGCCCCAATATTATCATAATAAAGGGGCACTGGTTATTTAATTCTTGGAATCATATCTAATTCTGAGATAAACTTCTTCATCCAGACAGCCTCCTTAGCAGCCTCACTAGTAGTGACATACTCAGTCTTAGTGACTGAGTCAGCAACAGTTTACTGTTTGAAACTCTTCCAACTTACTGCTCCACCATACAGGGTAAACATATACCTAGATATGGATTCGCTATCATTTGGATTAGATAGAAAACTAGAATCAGAATAACCTTTCAGTTTTAAATCAGATCCACCATATATGAGAAAAATATCTCTAATCCTTCTCAAGTACTTGAGTATGCTTTTCACAGCTTTCCAATGATCCTTCTCGAGATCAGCCTGAAATCTACTTACAATGCCCAAGGCATAAGCCACATCTGGCTTAGTACATAACATAGCATACAATATTGATCCTATAGCCAAAATATAAGAAATAGAACTCATTCTGTTTCTCTCTTCAGGTATCTTAGGAGACATCTTTTTAGAGAGTTATATGCCATGACCCATGGGCAAGTAACCTCTTTTACTTCCCTCCATGTTGAACCTCTTTAACACAAGGTCTATATACTTAAACTGGGATAAGCCAAGCATCCTTTTTGATCTATCCTTATAGATCTTTATACCAAGTATATAGGATGTTTCACCCAAATCTTTCATGAAAAACTTTTATGATAGCCATATCTTGACCAATTGCAATATTGGGATATCATTCTCAATAAGCAGCATGTCATCCACATACAAGATCAAGAAGACAATAGCACTCCCACTAGTCTCTTATACACACAAGGTTCATCTATATTTTTGATAAAGTCAAATGATTTGACTATCTCATCAAAATGGATGTTCCAGCTCCTCGATGCTTATTTTAATCCATAACTAGAGATAAATCCCTCTGGCTGAGTCATATAGATTTCTTCCTCAAGGTTTCTATTGAGGAAGGTAGTCTTGACATCCATCTGCTAGATCTCATAATTATGGTATCCAGTAATAGCAAGCATAATCCGAATAAACTTGAGCATGGCTACAGATAAAAAAAAATTTTCATAATCAACACCTTATTTTTGTCGAAAACTTTTTACCACCAGCCTGACCTTATAGGTCTCTACCTAGCCATCTATTTCAATCTTCCTCTTGAAGACCCATTTGCAGCCTATTGGGGTCACACCCTCAAGCACATCAACCAAAGTCCAAACTTGGTTGGCATACATGGAGTCCATTTCAGATTTCATAACATTGAGTCATTTGTCGAGTCACTACTCATGACAGCTTCGGAATAGGTCGTGGGATCATCATTCTCAAAGATGTGGGATGTGTTGTCATTCTCAATGACAAATCCATACTTGAGTGTACAATATACACTCTACTTGATCTTCAGAGAAGAGGTGTGTGTAGTGGCTGTGCCTCAGCAACGAACACATCTAGTTGAGAATCAGCTTGTAAATTCTAGATAGATTGTAGGTTTTGAACATTTTTAAGTTCAACAGACCTCCCATTGTCCCCTTCTTGGATAAACTCTTTCTCCAATAAAATGACATGCCTACTAATAAAAATATTTTGTTGAGTAGGGTGGTAGAAGTAGTATCCTATACTCTCCTTGGGATTGTTAGAAAATATATTCCAAAAGCCAATTGTCAACCTGTTGATGGTTGAGCAACCTTGTATTGTAATTGATTTATTAATAAATAAAATATATTTTTGATATTTTCATCATAAGTTTTCATCTTCTAATGAACTTCGTTATTATGATGAAGTCCTTAGGACTATTCAGATTCGATAAAGAGAGAATTTATCGATTAGTTCTTAAAATTATTCACGACCAAATGATAGGCTGTTAATAAGGACGACAGCTTCTATTGAGCATAGATTGCTGTAAGCCATATGGGTTGGTTGTCCTCTTAACCAAAGAGTGTGGAGATACTGGTATGGCATATAGATGAGATGTAAGAGTACATCATCATGGAACGTGATCAACTCCAGAGCATTCTGCTGTCGAGAATGTCTCTGATGGGATATAGGTGTAAGTATCCCTTAAACTTAAGATCATCTCAGTGACTTACAAGTAACTCACTGTGCTTTGGTATTGCACTAACTGAATTTCTAATTTAGTGATGGAAGGCTTCTGAGCATAGTCAAGTACTTGCAAAGTCAGAGTGTGATCGAGATGGAATTGACCACTCCAAGAGTTGGAGAAGAATGAGTCACTGTATTTCAATTTAGCAAAATCTTGGCCAGGATAATCCATCAGATAGATTTGATATTTTGAAATACAATGTGGACAACCTGATCAGAGTTAACAGTTGAACTCTGAGGTATCCTATGAGCATTTTGGTCAAGAGGATGAATTATATGAAAACTATATCCGCATGGGTTCCAAGGATGTTGTTCTATACATTCGACCTATCCAGCCGTCGGGTACCATTGCTAGATGGTCACTTTGATTGGTATAAAAATTTATTTTTATGCTACTGACTTATGTTCAGACCTATAAGGTCACATACATTAGATTTTATGATCCGATCGGATGGTTGATCAACGATTAAGAATCATTCTAGGGTTAAACGATCAATACGATTGACATTTAACCTAGTGCAAGTGTTGCAGGAGGATCGATTAGCAATTTGATTGCTAATTGGATTAATTTGATTAAGCCAATGGGCTGAGATTAAGTTTAATTAAATATAATTTAATTATATTTAATTTAGACTTGATTGGATCAAGTTCAATTGGTTTATTGGATAAGCCAAGTGCAAGGAAAAACTAGTCCTAGTTCAATTAGGACTTGGATCAACCTAATTTTTAATTCGATTAAAAAATTAAATTAGATTTAAATCTAATTTAATCTAATTAAATTAAATTTTTAATTGAGTTAAGACCTATTTTAATTGGGTTGATTTGGTTTTGGTTTGATTTGGTTTGAGAAATCAAATTTGAACAAGTCATAGATTGAATCCTAGTAAGACTAGGATTCCACCTTGCGCCACCTTAGCCCCCCATGCCCACTCTCTCTTATTTTGTGCAACAAAACCTTCTCTCCCAGGCCTTCACGCATGTCCAAAGCTTTTCACTCTTTCTCTCTTATATGGAATGTGGTTGTGGACCAAGTCAAAGTAGGAATTAGTTTGGATTTCAAATTCTATGAGATAGAATTTTAAAAAAACAAAACTCTTTCCTTATGACACTGATTTTACCTAGATTTTTTTTGAAATTTTTATAAATTTTATGGCATATATTATGTGCCCTTTACTGGTGGTCTATGGTAGAAAAAAAAGGAGGGGGCACCCAAGAGTTGGGCACCACTTGTCTTGCCCTATTTGGATTTTCCTTGACTAGGTATTTAACCTAGACAAGAATTCTTCATATCTCATTATTTAAGATGAATTTATTCTTGAACTTTTTGTGGATTATATAGCATTGAGAGTCCTTTGGGGCATATGAAAATTAAAGAGAAAGGGTGTTGGGGTTTGGAGATATAATAGACACAAAACTAAGTGTCTGGGTTAGAGCAAAGAGAAGAAGAAGAGGATCTTCTTCTAGGGTTGTTGAGTTCACCCCTTCCCTTCTTTCATCTGTGAGTTTTTTGAGAGTGTCTCACATCTAAAACTCTTTATCCTACTTCTCATCTTTGAAAGAGTCCAAATCAAGAAGAAGGAGGTATCTAATCGACCATCGAAGAAGGATCAGCACTGTACTAGCATACTGCACTGATTTCCTGGATCAGGACTTCTGATCATGATTCGTGGGCTCGTGTAGATGACTCCTAGAGGCCGAATGTATGTACGGCTTGCAACATCATCCTTAAGCTCGGTTCAGCAAAGTTAGAATGTCTAACTTGCAAGGTAATAGATCTGATCTATTATATTTTACATACATTAGATGTAATATAGAAACATGTTGATATGATCAACATGTAGTTCTTGCTCTTTATATTTTAATTTCTGATTTAATACCATGTAATAATCATATAATAAGATCTTTGATCTAGAAATTTTTTAATTTTATAAGATAAATTTTGATTTATTTTAATCTTCCGCTGCCTGATCTTGAAAAAATTTCAAGATCTAACCCTGAAACTCTAGATTTGATTCCTTCAGGGATAACCTATTAACCTGTATTTTTCTGATCTAGCATTAAGCTTATGTCTATCAATATTTTTCACATAAGCAGAGCAACCTCAAATCTTAAGATGTTTAAGACTGGGCCTCTTCTCTTTCTATATCTTATATGGAGTGCTAGAGATAGATTTGGATGGTACTTTATTCAAAACACATGCTGCGGCCTCGAGAGCATATCCCCAAAAGAAGATTGGAAGATCCATGAAACACATCATGGACCACACCATATTTAATAAGGTATAATTCCTCCTTTCTGCAATACCATTTAATTGTGGAGTGTAAGGAGGTGTCCATTGAGAGAGAGTTCCATTTTGTTTTAAATATTCAAGAAATTCATCAATCAAGTATTCTCCTCCTCGATTAGATCGAAGAGCTTTAATACTTTTATCAGTTTGTTTCTCAACCATTCTTTGATACTCTTTAAATTTGTCAAAGACTTTATATTTATATTTCATTAAATATACATATCCAAACCTAGACATATCATCAGTAAAAGTGATGAAGTAAGAGCATCCACCTTTGGCTTGAGTCGATATTGGACCACAAACATCTGTATGTACAAGATCCAAGATATCACTCACCTTTTCTCCATATCCACTAAATGGAGTCTTGGTTATTTTATGCATGAGATAAGATTCACAAGTTTCATATGATTCAAAATCATAAGGATCAAAGAATTTATCTTTGTATAATTTGTTAATTCTTGACTCATTTATATGACCAAGTCAGTAGTGCCAGAGGTATGTGACATTCATATCCTTTTTCTTTCTTTTTTTCATATTATCAATATGAAGTACATTATCATTAAGTGATAGGAATGGAAGACCATTATCAATATATGCATTTCTATAAAATTCATTAGAAAAATAGATAGAACAACCATTGTACTTTGCTTTCATTTCAAGATTTTTTTCTAATAACAGGGGTGCAGAAATAATATTTCTAATAATATTAAAAATATAATAATAGGTCTTCAGTTTCAAAACTTTGCTCAAAGATAATTTCAAAATCTTGATTCCCATGGCTTCGGCCTGAATGGACTCTCCACTAACACCGAACAGCTCGAAGTTATCTTTATTTAGACTCTTTATTTTCTACAGATCCTACAATGATTTACAAAGGTATGAGGCACAGGCGGTATGCAATACCCAAGAATCTAAAATTGAAGTACTTAATGACAAGTTAGTCTATATCATATACAAATCTTTAGTAATATTTGTTTGTTTTACAGTTGCAAGGTATTCCTTGCAATTCCTCTTCCAGTGCCCCTCCTTGCCATAGTGATAGCAAGTACCTATGGCAGAGACCTTCTTCACCTTCTTCTTGGAGATGCCAGCTTTAGGATTCAACTTTTTCTTAGAACCCTTCTTGCTTTTCTTCTTATTGATCTTATCGACAAGAAGAGCTGGAGCTTTTTCACCTTTTAAATGATTTTTTGATGTTTTCAACATGTTCAAAAGCTCAGACAGGCTGATGTTCAGTTTGTTCACATGGTAGTTTATGACAAATTGAGAGAAAAAATCAGAGAGAAACTACAGTATCAAATTCTGACTTAGTTCACCATCCATAGTGAAATCCAATTATCTTAGATAAGTGATTAAATCAATCATCTTCAGGACATGAGTTTGCACAGACGTGCCTTCAGTCATATGAGCATAGAATAATTGCTTAGATATCTCATATCTAACAGTTCGACTTTGTTCCTCATATAACACCTTAAGATTAAGAAGTATAGAAGGAACATCCATATCCTCATACTGCCTCTAAAGCTTATTGCTCATTGAGGAAAGCATGATGCATTTGACAGTCACACTGTCATCCTTCCACATATTATATGTGGCTCTTTCCTTCTCAGAAGCATCTTTCCTGATCGTGTCGAGTGCAGGTGTATCCAGTATGCAAGAGATTTTTTTCTGAGTGAGAGCAATTTTTAGATTTCTTAATCAATCTGCATAGTTAGGTCTGATCAATTTGTTAGCATTTAGAATGCCTCATAGTGACAGTGAGGATGCCATGTGTACAATTAATCTACAATAACAAGAACATAATATAAGCAGATAACTCATGATGACATGCATAACTAAATTAAGACTTTTGTCTAATTATGTCTTCCAAAATTTTAGCAAATTTCATAGCCCTCAAGTATAAAAAATGAGAAATATCCTTATGTTTCTAAGTGGGGTTAAGATCCTTATTCCTCACAAATACCTTATAAATAGCACAACAAGTATTCATAAGTTCAAGAGTAGATAACTCTTTACCAATTGTACCTCATACAATTCTCAATATTTTTCTCTCTTGCCTCTAGATTACTTATAGTTTTATGGATAGCACAACAAACTATAGTATTCTAGTTAAGTTAACCCTTCAATTTCATATGGTCATACTTAAATAATACTGCTCTTGTGGATAGCACAACAAAGTAATACTATTCAAATATGCCATAAGCATCAATATGTACTTAGTCAACATCATATTAATTTTTATAATAAGCCTTGTGGATAGCATAACAAGCTCACTAAGATCTTGACATACTTTATTGACCAAGCTTGAAGGCAGGCCCTTGTAGTGTCTACATCACTAATCAATCTAAGTCCGAAATTTAAAAAGACCAAATTGATCAGGTCAGTAGGTGGGAGGCTCCCCGTAGCTTTTTTTAAACACCAACAAAGTTGGTCGGACCAGCATATACAGACCTAATTAGAAAATCACCTTTCATACTTTTCTAGACACCAATTGATCAAATGAATTCGATATTTGATTTGTAAGTGAATCCCAATATTACAATTTAAAATAATTTTATAGAGGGTCTTTAAACTGATCTCTACACATCCTAACTTCTATTACATAAAATATACTATACATATTATGCAATTCGATATGCTTTTACAAGTTATAATAACAATCAAATTATCATACCAAAAAATTATATAAGGGTGCACAAAATAACTTAACATATATGACAAGTTTAGCCAAATTGAAAAAACAAACCTAATCAAATTAGGCATGCATAACACCCTTAAACCAAAATCGATTTAAGCATCCAATAACCATGAAACTATAAATTTCATATTATCATAATTTTATAATTTTAATAACTAAAATTTAAATCCATGATTCAAAGAAGTCAAAAATAATTTTTGATTTTACGATCGATGCTAAAAATTGATGCAACATTCTTGGCAATATATGAACTAGAACAATTCTATTATTATAACTTGGCACTTGCTTGATCAAATCTAACAAAGATGACTCAAATACCACTGTTGGATTCTGATCACACAATAGAAATAAAATTTTAAAATTTTAAAATAAACATATCAATAGTTTTAACAATTAAAACTATCAAACCAAAATTCAAATTTTAGAAACACCTTGTAGATGTCGAACAAAATAAAAATAAGCATGCAAAGAGTAGTATAGTATAGTAAGTAGGTGATCTCTATGAGACTCTAAAGTAAAAATCCTCCAATGGTATCCACATGGAAGTTAGCTAAGGTCCTTCCTAATCGATGCGCTACTGCAGTATTTTCTTCACAAAAATACTGCTGGCTTCAAACTCGAGGCCCAGTCACCTTCAATTTTGCCATTAGAATCACGTCAAGAGAATACTCTTTAGAAGTCTCATAATCTAGGATTTGATTTTGTTGAAATTTTTATGTCAGAGCATGCATGTATGTTTTAAAATTTTTTTTGCTCAACAATACAGTAGAATAGAAGATTAAAATATTTTTTAATCTACATCATGTATATATAAAAAATAAAGTACTAGAATCTACTTCATATACTAAAATTGAATACATGTTAAAATTGAATATGTGATCGAATCACATACCTATTTTGCAAATCCTTTCTTCAACTTTGGATCTAGAAGAGAATAGATTTTCTCTTAGCCATGCAAGTGCCCGACCTCTAGGATATCCACTCAGGATCAGTCTGAAATAATCCACTTTGGTATTGATTTTTTTTCTCTAAGAAAAATTAGTCTGTGAATCTGAACGAAGCTTGGATCGCGATCAACTCTCTGATTCTTTCCTTGAGTTTCTTCTTCTCTTGCTTTTCTTTCCTTGATTATGAAGTAATCAAGGACTAGAAATTAGCAAACAAAAGAGACACCCGAACTCCTTAGGGTGTGGAAGATGGAGGACTCCCAAGGCTTGGGCATTGGATCTTCAAGGGAGAAGAGAGGAGAGAAAAAAGAGAGGGGGTGTGGGCTGCTCTATGAAGGCGTGGAGCTGCTGGTTTAATTATCTAGAAGCCTTAGAGAAGGCTCCTTTAAATAGGCATAAGGTTTGAATCTTATTCAAAATCAAACAACCACTTAATACAACTCTTACTCGCATTAGGAATCCTTATTCCTTTAGTTATTTGACTCCTTTTAGAAGATCCTTTAGGTGTCAACTATTGGAGCCTTTGTACCCACAAATACATATGCCACATGGCACCCATGGGATGTCTCATGCTGGTCCCACACATCCTTTAATGGGTGGGCACACCTAACTTGATCAAATCAAGTGGCGTCCAATCAAAACTATCAAGAAAATTAATTAAGGACTTGAACCCTTGATTCATTTGATCCAAAATCTTAGGCACCCAATAATTGGATCTCAATAAATCTAATTCACTTAGGCTATTAGTAGATAATTAAATTTAAATTAATCTTATCAAATAAAAAATTTAAATATAAAGAGAAAATTGGATCCAACTATGTGCTAGCAAGATTACCCTGAATCTAATAGGATTTCTCTAAACCCAATTAAGACTTCATAAGTTCAATTACTTATTTCAAGTCTAATCCCTTTATTGTGTGACCCCATAGGTTCAATTCTATCTGATAGTGAGATATACAATGATCTCTATCATAGTATCATTGAAACTCTTTTTAATGGATCGAAATAATTTCACTCTAACTTATTAAAGATTGTCGATCCTAAGTAACCTTAGTGAGCTCCACCAATGATACCTAACAGTATGTAGTGAGAATCCAGTAGAATCAAAAAAGAATCTCAAGATGTAGTTCACATGTGATTCAGTCCCTTTATCGTGAGTCTCGACTAGATAAAAAGTCATGGATAAATCGACAAACCTCATCATTAGTTATATGATTGATTTGATCAGCTTAAGTTCAATTATGATTTTTATGAAATTTTTTTTTCATCAATCACATTATTGTGGCCACAGACTCTCAAACTTAATCTCTTAAATTTTATAGGACTCTTTTCTATCAAGGTCGATAGATCCCATCTTGATGCACACCCTACTCCTACAGTAGACCAACTATCGCCAACATCTACTACAAGGGCTCATTGAGACTATGTTTATGTGTCAATCAAACTCCAGCAATCTCACTATAAGTAGTCGTACCATCGTAGGTCAAAGAATCATTCATATAACTATAGCATCGAGATAATTACTGACGATCGAGTAGAAATCCAAGTGATCTCTCATATGGTCACACTCAGTACTAATTGTTCTCTAACAACTACACACACTCGTCACTCAGTGTCTCTACACTATAGACCAGAGACTCATCTACTCCGAAGGAAGTGATTTATGCATTGATCTATCTAGATCGATCACCATCCTCATGATGATACTATGATCAAAAGTATTTAAGAATTATATATATGTCTCTACTTCTCAATACTTTGAGAATATATATCAAAATATTAATTTCATAGACGATTCAAGGACACATCAAACTTGAATAAAAATTAAACTTGTCCTTTTATTGATCAAATTAATATATTAAGTATAAAATTATGTTCTAGTTTTATTATAATGTGTCAGCCATATTGGCTTTTAGGATATACATCTAATAGATTTTAGACTCCAATACATGAAAAAATCAAACTCTAGGATCAACTAGCAACACTTGATAATTTGCTCACCACCCTTCTTACAACTTTTCCTCTCCATTTTTTTTCTATTTTTTTTAGATTTTTTTAAAATTTTTTTCCACTATGACACACAATTGGCTCTAGTTTTTACCTAAAATCTAGTCCTTAGCCCATATAGGATGCCCCATATAAATAGGCTAAGAGGGGATGTGAGAAAGGACTAAAAGATGCCAACTCTTGGCACTCCAACTTCTTCATGCAGAGAAATTAATCTCTATGATTTTATTTGGTGTAGAAGAGCCTTCACACAGAAGGACTCCTCCTCTTCTAGACCCCATAAATTCTTTATATTAAATTGGCATGAAATAAATAGAGATCTGGATAGAAATGAAGAGATGGGTAAGAGCCTTCATGAAGAAGGACTATTCATATCTCAGTGCAATTAAGACAGGGGGTGGCAATTATTTTTTGGCATGAGATCTGGTGGGCATAGAGGACTCCTTTTACACTTGAAATATTTCTAAGTTAGATAAGAATCAAATTAAATTAGACTCAATCCCATTAGGTCAAAGGCAATGGATCTATTTTAGCTCAAATGCTTTGAACTAAACCTATTTAGGAACTTGGATTAATACAATATGCTAGCATATCAAATTAACCCTTAAAATTTATGTAAAATCTTAATTAAATTAGATTAAGATCAAATTTTAAAGTGTGTGACCCATTGAGTTTCAAATCTAGCCAGCAGTGGATACAGACTCTTAATGTAATCCTAATCCGATCAGATTAGGTCAGCTCAAGAGTCCCAATCAATTAGAATTCTTTCTAATTAATTTTTGAATTAAACTCTTTTAATTTTAATAAGTTTATAAGTCAAGATTGACATCTAGTAACGTGTCATGACTATTCAAAAGATTTAAAATTTTGATAAAAAATTATCAAAATATCCTTCAGTGGTAAGTTACCATGTAATTCAATCCTTCAGTCAAACAGCATCCCAGATAAGCTATGGGTATGAAATCATATCAAACCCAATTATTTATCTATATATATCTCAATTAGAAGATGATGATTCGATTGATGATATATTAAAATTTTTTTTCTAATTATCATCCTATTTTGATCGAAGACTTACAGAATCATCGTTCTGTGAGATCACATAGGATGTTCACTCCCCTTATTAAGAGTGACTGATCCCTTATTAATCACTTACAATCTTCATGCATACTTCACCACATCCAGAACTCCCCATACAAGGATCAGAGAACCAAGTTAGGAAGTGAACCAAAATATGGATTCATGTACACAAGGTACCATAGTGATCTTAGGTGAAAAGATCACTTACACAACTCCCACTAGAGAATCATCAGCTGACATATAAATAAGACTCCATCAGATGTTCTCTTGTAGGTCTATTCAGTAAACTCATTCTCTAATGAGCACCTAAATCCTTGTATTAGTGTCACCACGTAAGTGGTTGTGAGATCAACTATCCTCATCTCTAAGTATATATAGGACATGTCAGTTTTACCAGTATCATTGATCCCCAAATCAATGAACCAATGACTGAAAATATTTTAGATCATAGCTATCAAAGATTTAGATCTCACTGGCGTGATCTCATCATGACCTTAAAATTATTGCCCAGACATATGGGGTTCATTATAATCTTAAAAAATAATAACAAGATGTCGCATATAATGAATCAAAATGTCCATTTTATTAAATATCAATATCAATTATACGAGTTTAAAAGATAAAATTAAAAAAAATATCCGATCGTATTTCATATGCAATTGGCTTGTAGGGCATTATTTTTTTACAGCCTGCTAGGTTACTTCAGGATATAGCTCCCATCCCCTCTGTCTACTTCTCCCTCTTCATCATCACTGACCACTACCTCTCCCATTCTCCACCACCACCCTCAGCCCCCACCACCAAACGTGTGTGTGCTCTCTTACCACCCACCTCAACTCCTGTTGTAGCCTCCAAGAGTGCTTCTAGCTCCACTCCCACCTAGAACCATATGGTCTTCTCACTATCAAATAGGCCCAATGTGTGGGGGTCTGCAATGACCAATTCACTAGTCTGGATCGGGGTGTGGAAGGGATGTGGGTATAGTAGGCCCTCATTGCTCTCATCCAATGGGATTCTTATTTTTAATATTTCTTATTTCGAACCACTTCTTTAATCTACATAGTTCTTTTTCTTCTATCAAGGTCCCAACATGGAATGGCAATCTAAAGCTCCAATCTAGGTGGAAGATGGGGTTGGAGAGCAAAACCAATCCAAAAGTCAAATCATTCTTGAAGATGTTCTACACCTCACTTATTATATTTCGAATCTTCCTGTACTTTCACTTATTCTCTTTATGTTTTTTCTCTAAAGGTTTGAAATTGAAGAACTCAATCATTTTCTTGGTTCTTTGCATGGTTTCTTTGAGATGATGGCTTGGACATATGCATAAGAGCTAAACAAGTCTAACCTGACCCGATATGATCTTCATATTACATAGGTTAAGCAAATAGGGTTAGGTTAACTACTTATTAAGCATAACAAGTTTAGGTTTCAAATCCTAGCATGTTTAATAAATAGGTCAGGTTTAAGATTAGGGTTTTCTAATCTAATCGGCATCTAAGCCTCATGTATGACCCAACTCGACATGATCTGCCACCCCAAGGAATGGCAATGGGTAGGGTACTCGCATAATTTGCCCTACCTGTATTTGAACCCATTTAAAATCTCACTAACCAAACCCATCCCAAGCTCGATTACAAAATTATCCAAAATCTCCAAACATGTTCCATTAGAAATAGTATACCCATTGGGTATCTGACCCACTTGATTAACCTTTAGGAAAAATTACAAAGGCACCCTTCAAGTTTGGGCCATTTATCCTTAGACCTCAAAAGTTAAAATACTATCAATTAGCCATTAAAATTTCAAATTTGTTGCAATTTGACCTAGTTGTCTATCTAGATTGTCACACCACTAATGGAATGAGAAAAAGGACAAAAATACCTTGCTGCAAAAAGATTATTCTTTATCATCTGCATAAATCTCAAAGCACTTCATTCTCTCTATCATTCATCCACCTTCATAGATCTTAAAGCACCCATCCTTTGCCATTCATTTACCAGCATAGATTTAAAGTGCTTCAATCTTAATCATCCATCCCCATGCATAGATCTTAAAGAGTTTTATTCTTTATCATCTATTCATTTACATAGATCACAAAGAGCTCTATTTGTGAGCCATTTGTCTACACAGATCTCAAAGTTCTTCATCTATGATGCATTCGCCTACATAGATTATAAAGCGTATAGTTCTTTATCATCCATTTGCCCACATAAATCTTAAAGCAATCTATCATCAATCATCCATTTACTTGCATAGATATTAAAGCACTATATCCTCAATCATTTATTTAATGTACAAATCTTAAAGCACTGCATCCTCTATCATCTATTTACTTGCATAAATCTCGAAGTTCTTAATCCTTTATCATCCATCAGCCTACATAGAACTCAAAACATTTCATCCTCTATCAACTATGCACTTGTGCAAATCTCAAAGCACTCTATCTATCATTCATCTATCTACATAGATTTTGAAGTGTTTCAGCTTTTATCATCTACCTACTTGCACAAATCTCAAAGTGGTTAGTTCTCCATCATCCATCAGTTTGTATAGATCTCCAAGCACTCCATTCTCCATTATCCATTAACATACATAGATCTTAAAACACTCCATCCATTGTTATACATTTGCTTGCATAGATCACAAAGTACTCCATCTATTGTTGTTCATATGTCTGCACAAATCTTGAAGCACTCCATCCTTCATCATTCATCTATCTGCAATGATCTCAAAGCACTTCATCTTCTATCACTTATCCATTTGCATGGATCCTAAAACACTATATCTTTCATCATCCATCCACCTGCATCTCGAAGGATAAAGTCATCCATCCATTGGCATAGATCTCAAAGTGGTACTTTCCTTCTCTTTCAATTTCCACCAAAATAAGAGCCCCTTGCTAAATGTAAAGGGTAGTTATGGAATTTTATAAAAATTAAGTTATCAAGTGATCGTCATGTGATGACCTTCTCTAATGGAGATAGACAGTTGAGCTATTTCACAATGATTTTAAAGTTTTGGGGTCTAATTGATATAGTTTAAACTTTTGGGTTCCAAGTGTAAAGAGCCCAAACTTAAAGGGGTGTCTTTGTAATTTTCTCTAACCTTTACTTGGGTCCTGTTATTCATGTACTCAAACCTACATTATTAACTTAAATAACTAATAGTTAGGCTTTCTAAAGGTATAAAATTTAAATCCTCTCAACCCCTTATTATGTATATATTTTTATAAAAAATTATAAAATATATATTAATTGGTACAATAATAAGTACCCAAGGGTCAAATTTCAAATCCATCCCAAACTCGAACGGATTTTAATTTTAAATCTCAAATCTTATAAGGTATTATTAAATATGTCTTATTAGGATTCAAGATAGATTGGGTACCTAAAAAATTAGCTCGACTACTGATAAGTACCGAAAATATATTAATAAGAAGCACAAAAATGAATACCAGTTAATCTTTATTCTTTAGAAATTGATGCTTCTATTTATCTTTTACATAAAAGATGATTGACAATGCAAAGATTCTGATTTGTAAGTTAAAAGAATTCAAATTTGGAGCAAATCAAACTCAAAATAGATCCCGAATGAAGATCCAAAGGCAGGCACAAATCTAAACAAAAATAAGCTCAAATTTGGCCCAAAAACCCAACACAAACTGGCTTAACTCAGCCTAATAGTCCGCTCAGTGTACCATAGATCGATTGGCTAGTCTGCAGAAATGGAGCACGGTCCATAGCATAATTTTGCCGATCTACATGTAGTGCAGGAGGGTGGAAGAGTTTTGTGCACCATTGGATGGCTGAGGGGGATTTGAAACACTTGATGGATGGCCAAAAACATGCTTTCCTGTATCCAGTGATAGTGGCCCACTTCAGTGCATGATCCAATAGTTGCAAGCCATTTAGGGGCACGATCAGATGGTAAGGAGCTGTTACCGACTGGGAGAACTAAACAAAAGCCTTTTATTTGCACCATCCAATGGTCCAAAATATAGATCAGATGAGATTTGACGGTCAAGGTGATTTCTAACTTTGATAAGGTGCTAGGCAGCAATTTTTTGGAGTGATCTGGGGTGTTTGATCAAGATCCAATGGCCAGAAAGTTGGGATGTGCTTGGAACACGATTTGAGAGATTTAACACAATAAGGAGTCCTATAACATGTGGAAATCCATGAGTAACTAGGAGATTTGATATGAAGAGGCCAAGAAAGCTATAAAAAGTGGTCCAGGGAGAAGAGAAAAAGAGATAGAAAAATTGGTAGAAAAAATTGAGAGAAATTTTGTAGAAGATGCAAGAGGAAGAAGAAGAGGAAGCCCAGCATGCTCTAAAGAGTTTAAAGTAAGAAGAATTTATCAACTATCTTTTCAACGAGATTGCACCAATCTACTTCAAATCTTGGTTACAATTTTTTTTATTTTATTTACTTATTCTTTTAAATTTTTTATAATTAAATTTTATTTTTAATTAATATAAAAGTTATTTTTATGTATTTTAAATTTTTATTCTTTATTTTTATCATAAGTAGAAGCTAAGATCTAGATAGTAGAACTTAATACCAAATTTTTTTTATACTTTTAAATTTTATTTTTCAAATTTAATAATTTTTTTATAACTTTTTTTTCTTTTATAAAATCAAAGTTTTCAAATTAGCATTTCCTTCTCTTTGGAATCGACTCGACTCATTGCTATCTATGTATTTTTATTTTTTTAAACATCAGATTTAAATTGATAATCATGGTGTCCTACTATTGTATTTCGGTGGTACAGCAGAAGGGTCAGGTGTTTAAAATTTTTATTTGAAACTCCTGATGCACTGGAAACCCTAATGCCCAGAAATCTTTGACTATATCAATCAAAGTATAATAAATTAAACATGGATAAGAAGAATACCTATAGCACTAATCTCAATTTTCATAAGACGTCCAAGTGTCCACCCTTTAATGGTGATCCACATAAAAATTGAACCAAAGACAGTGCTCTTTTTTCACCTTGCTTCAAGAGTTTTGGCCCCTAGAACTCGACTAGCCCTATACCGATCAAGTTTATTCAAGAAACTAACTCGACCCTCTGAGAACCTTCTCTAGACTTCTAATTTTCCTTCTTTAGGACCCTCACAATCTTTATTTGGACTAGATAAGGCTCTGTTTTAAATTCCAAAGCCTTGTCCTAAAACTAAGATGGGTTGTAAGAAAGAAGGGAGAGCTAAGGAGAGAAATTGGAAACCTTTTCTGCATGCCTCGGACACTCCGCACCTAGACCCTTTTATATCCATCAGAGGGGTGCCATAAAGGGAGGGACACACCTCATCCAAGAGGCTTATCTGATCAGATTATTAAAGATAAGAGTTTATTCAAGCAGAAGGACTCTTATCATCGATACGCTAATCTACACCTTCACCTGCACGTGCGACCAGAGAAGGAATGTTTTCACATCCTTTCTAAAGTCAAAAAAAATTCACAAAAATCTATTGGATAGGGGACTCATTTATGATTCCAAAAAATCTAATATAGTGATAAAATTCTCACAGAAAGATGCTATTCTCATACCTCTTCATGCAAGTTCTGATCACCACACGTGCGCGCACATGAGGAAGTTTGTAGCATCTGTTTGGCCATCTAATAAGTCTGAAAAAATTTCAAAAAAATGATCAAAAATAGCTTATCAAATGTGAAATATTATCAAAGAAAATTATTTTAATTTTAAAGTATGTGATTAGAAGAAGGACTCTCTAAACCAAGAGGAAATGCGATGCTTCAGCACGCGTGCATGAGACATCCTTCCCTTTTCCAATTTTTCTTTGCCCCCAAATTTTTAGAAAAAATCCATCTCATACTTTGAGATATGCACCATAGAATGAAGGGTGATGTGAATTACCACATGCATCTTAATCCCATGCCAAAAGGACTCCTTCTTTTGCTCACGCCAACATGTGCATGCTGAATCTGATTTGCGCCAAGAGTCCTTCACAATTTGGACTCTTCATAATTGGCTTTAATTTGGGATTTGATGCCCCAATTTGGACAGCTTCTAGGTGGCATGACCTGACCCAAATGCCCACTAAATTAAGCTAGCTAATTAGTAAGGAATGAGACCAAATTGATCTTCAAAAGAGCAAGGGTTTCCACACGTGCTAGCATGCTTATCGAAACCCTGATTAAATCCAAAATTCTAATCAACTTTTTTTAAAAGAATCTTTGGCTAATTTTTATATGTATGTGACCCATTGAGCTTCACATCTAGCTAGTAGTAGATCCAAATATAGGTTGATCGAATTTAATTAGATTTTAATCTAACCGATTTAGATCCAATCGAGCTAACCCGAATTCAATAATTAGAATCTTTTTAAATTGACGATCGAGTTAAACTCTTTAATTTGATCCAATCTATAAGTCAAGATTGACATCTAGCAATATATCATGACTACCTAGAAGATGTAAAATTTGATAGAAATACCAAATAAACTCTTCAGTGGCAAGTTACCGTACAATTCAATCCTTCGATCATCCTTGCACCCCGAATATGTTCATGAATATGGAATCATGTCAAACTCAAACATATATTCATATCGATTCTCAATTAACCAATGATGACTCTAATGAAAAAAATATTAGAAACTCTTTCTAATCTCCTTCTTATTTTTGGTCAAAAGACTTTTCTTGAGTCATCTAGGAATGAGAATACATAGGTTGCGATCTCCTCTTACTAGGAGTGATTGATTCCATATTGACCTACTCACAACCTCTATACACACTCCATCATATCCAGAATACTCTGTACATGTCTTAATGCCATGCCTGAATATAAACCAAAATATAGATTCATATGTATAAGATTCTATAGTGATCTCAGGTCTAAGAATCACTTGCACAACTTCCACTTAGAGAACCATCTTTGACATGCAAGTAAGGCTTCAATGAGATGTTCTCTTTCATCGAGTCAATTCAATGGACTCATTTTCTAAATGAGCACCCACATCCTTTTATTAATATCCCACATAAGTAGCTAGTGAGATCTGCCACCCTCTCTATCGAGCATACATAGGATGTGCCAGTCTATCCAAAATATTGATTCCCGAATCAATGCTCTTACAACCAAAAATATTTAAGATTAAGATTTTAGGTCTCACTAGTATGACCCATTTATATCTTCTAAAATCAATACCCTAATCTTTAGGGTTCATCATAATCTTAGACATAATAAAATACAGCTAAAATGATAAATCAATATCTCATTTTATTATCAAATAATAAATATCATTATATGAGTTAAAAAATTACAAAGAAAAATCCCATCGTAATACACTTGCAATTGGCTTATAGAGCACTCTTCTTTCAATCTTCTACTTGTACTAAAGCCAATCGCCTTTGTATCTCATACAATCAAGATTGCAATCAAATAGTTATTATGGTATAGCCTTAGTGAATGGGTTTGCTATATTGTTCTTTGTGTCTACTTGTTCAAAGACAATATCTTGTCTCTTTTTTCGAATAAGGTGAAAGCATCTGAGGATGTGCTTGGATCTATAATGACACTTAGGTTCCTTAGCTTGAATAACGATCCCAGTGTTATCACAATAGAGTGGCACTGATCTTTCAATCTTAAGAATGACTCCTAAATCTATGATAAATTTTTTCATCCAGATAGCTTCCTTAATGGCTTAACTAGCAGCGATGTACTCTGCCTTAGTAATTGAGTTAGCTACTATCTACTACTTGGATCTCATCCAACTCAATGTCCCACTATTTAGGATAAACACGTACTTTGATATTGACTTGCTATCATCCAGATCAGATTGAAAATCAGAATCTGTATATCCCTCTAGTTTCAACTCTGATCCTCCATCATTTATGAGAAAAATATCTTTAGTCCTTCTTGGGTACTTCAGAATATTTTTCACGGTTTTTCAATGATCCTCTCCTATATCAGCCTAAAATCTACTAGCTACGCCTAAAGCATAAGCTACATCAGCTCTGGTACATAGCATGGGGTATACATAATTGATCCCACAGTCTAAGCATAAAGAATTTCATTCATCCTCTTTCTCTTTTCTGGTGTCTTAGGACACATTTTCTTAGGGAGACATATACCATGACTTACAGGCAGGTAACCTCTTTTACTTGCCTCCATATTAAATATCTTTAATATAAGATCTATGTACCATGACTGGGATAAGCCTAACATCCTTTTAGATCTATCTCTATAGATCTTTATACTAGTATATAGGATGCTTCACTTAAGTCTTTTATGAAAAACTTATTCGATAGTCAAGTCTTGACCGAATGCATCATTGGGATATCATTCCCAATGAGTAGTATGTCAGAATCAAGAAGACAACAGCACTCTTACTTGTCTTCTTATACACACATAGTTTATCCTTATTTTTGATAAAGTCAAACTCTTTGACTGTCATATCAAATCGGATGTTCCAACTCCTCGAAGCTTGCTTCAATCCATAAATAGATCTCTTTAGCTTGCATACTTGATTTGCTTTTTCACTTGAGACAAATCCCTTAGGCTGAGTCATATAGACCTCTTTCTCTAGATTACCATTGAGGAAAGTGATCTTAATGTCCATCTATCAGATCTCATAATCATAGTATACCGTTATAGCAAGCAAAATTCAGATGGACTTGAGCATATTCACTGGTGAGAAGGTTCATCATAGCCAATTTCTTATCTTTGTCTGAAACCCTTCTCCACCAACCTAGTCTTGTAGGTTTCTATTTAGCCATCTACTTCGATCTTCTTTTTGAAGATCCACTTGCACCCTATTGGGGTCACACCCTCAGGTGCAATAACCAAGATCCACACTTGGTTAGTGTACATCAAGTCCATCTTAGATTTTATGACTTCCAACCATCTTTCTAAGTCTCTACTCATGACAGCTTCTGAATAGGTCAGTGGATCATTATCTTAAATGATGTTGATCGAATTATCATTCTTAATGACAAAACTATATCTCAGAGGTGCTTGATGCACTGACCTTCGAAGAGGAGGTGTGTATTGTAGATGTACCTCATCCTTGGTATTTTTGATTAAGGATCTTCTTGTGGTTCAATCATAGGTATTTTTGGATTGATTTGTAGATCCTAAACTTTCGTAAGTTCAATATTCCTCCCACTGCCTCCTTCTTGGATGAATTTATTTTTTAAGAAAATGACATACCTACTAACAAATATCTTTTATTCAGTAGGATGGTAGAAATAGTATCCATTAGTTTCCTTAAGATACCCTACAAATCTATACTTGTCTAATCTAGCACTTAGCTTATGTCTAAAAATACTTTTGACATAAGCAGGATAGCCCTAAATCTTAAGATGTTTAAGGTTAGACTTCTTTTTCTTTCATATCTCATATGG
This sequence comes from Elaeis guineensis, assembly GCF_000442705.2. Classification (NCBI taxonomy): domain Eukaryota; kingdom Viridiplantae; phylum Streptophyta; class Magnoliopsida; order Arecales; family Arecaceae; genus Elaeis; species Elaeis guineensis. The sequence continues at coordinate 22,598,747 of NC_026006.2, read as the reverse complement.
TGTGCTTACAACAGACTTTGAAGACACTCTATTTAAAATGTATATGGCAGTCTTTAGGACATATCCCCAGAAAAATATTAGGAGATCAGTGAAGTACATCATAGACCACACCATATCCATCAAAGTGCAATTCCTCCTTTCTGCTATACCATTTAGCTGGGGTGTATAAGAAAGGATCCATTCAAAGAGAATACCTTTACTTTTAAGATGATCAAAAAACTCACTGGTTAAGTATTCTCCTCCTCGATCAGATCAAAGAATCTTGATACCTTTTTCAATTTGTTTCTCAACCATACTTTAATACTCTTTGAACTTATCCAAGACTTCAAATTTATGTTTCACATATCCGAACCTTGATAGATTATTTGTAAAGATAATAAAATAGGAGTATCCTCCTCTGGCCTGAGTTGTCATCGGTCCACATACATCTGTATGTACTAGAGCGAACAACTCATTTATCCTCTCTCCATGTCTAGAGAATGAAGTCTTGGTCATCTTATCCATGAGATAATATTCATAAGTTTTCAATGATTCATAATCATATGGATCAAAGAATTCTTCTTTATATAACTTGTTTATCCTTGACTCACTAATATGACCAAGATGGTAATGTCAGAGAAATGTGATATTCACATCTTCTCTCTTTTTTTCATATTTTTTAATATAAAAAATATTTTCATTGAGTGCAAGAATTAAAAGATTGTTATCAGTATAACCACTGCCATAAACTTTATTAGAAAAAAAAATGAAACATCCATTTCCTATTAGACTTATTTCATAATCTTATTTTAATAACAAAAGTATAGAAATAATATTTCTAATGACCTTTGGCATGTAATAACAGTCTTTCAATTCTAAAGATTTGCCCGAAGATAAATTAAGTATACAGATTTTTACAGCTTCTGCGCTAATAGACTCTCCACTTGTGCCATAAAGTTCAAGGTCATCTCTTTTCAGATCTTTGATATTCTGTAGTCACTGTAATGAATTACCAATATGCGATCTACAGACGGTATCTAATACCCAAATATCAGAGTCTAAGCTATTAAATAAAAAATAAGTCTGTATCATATACACATCTTTTGGTGCCACACTTGCACCCTGCTTCCGTCTTGCAAGATTATTCTTGCAATTATTCTTCCAATATCCAAATTTGCCACAAATAATACCCATGGAGACTTCTTTTGCCTTCTTATTATTACTGACCAATCCAAGGTCAGAAATATCTAGAACATCGAAGTTCTTCTCTGATATGAACTTAATTTGCAAGTTTCTCAACCAATCCACATAGTTGGGATCAGTCAATATAGTTTCATGCAGTGAAAATAAAGAAGCCATAATGTAGACTTAAATCTACATAAATAAGAATAATAGTATAAGCAGACGACTCATGTTTGACATGCATAACTAGATGAGATCTTTTATAATTAGTTATGTCTCCTACTATTTTATCAGATATCATAGCCCTCTCCTATAGTAAATGAGAAATCTTAATCTGGTTTCTTAATGGGGTTGAGATCCTAATCTCTCAATGAAGCTTTGTAGATATTACAACAAATCTTAATGAGTTCAAAGATAGGAAAACCTATCTAATTATATCTCATACAATTCTCAACATAAACTTTGCCTCTAAAATTACTCATAGCCTTGTGGATATCACAAAAAACTATAGTATTTTTAGTTAAGTTAGATCCTTCATTTTCATACTGTTATATTTGAAAAATACTACCATTGTGGATATCATAATAAAGCAACATATTCAAAATATATCGTAAAGTATCTAATATGCACCAAGATAAACCCGCATCAATCTCCATAGCAAGCTTTGTGGATATCATAACAAATTTACTATGATTTTTGACAGGATATTGACTAAGCATGAAGAAAGGCATATATAGTATTCAAAATACTGAGCTATCTTTATTCAAGATTCGAACTATTCTAATTGATCAAAAGAGTATTAAGATTGGTGGGGGTCCCTCCATTGCTTTTCTTAGACACCAATAAAATTGATCAGACCAGCAATACAACCAATTAAATAACCACCGTACTTGAAATACTCTTTAGACACTAATTAATTAATCAATTCAAGAAATAGATCAGCTACTGGTTCACAACACTATGACTTAATATGATTTTTATGAGGATTTTAATGGTCTCAAGCACATCCTAATTCAATCAATCACAATGATTAACTATTATAGTTGTATCTTAACAATCATAACAACTAACTATAGCATCCAATCACATCTTTAAGATATAAAAATATAATCATACAACATGATTATAACTAAGCATCTCAAGCATATCATATATGCATGAAGTTCTAATAACATGCATGAATACAAAATACTCTTTTTATGGTTCTTCTTCTTGGGACATCACAGTGGCACCCCTACATGCCATAAGAGTACCTTATGAAATAGGAAGAGAAGATCTTTGAACCCTACTTGCTCATATGACTGGACAGTCTGGTGATGAACTCTAATTAGAGTACTAAGCTACTAAGAAAGATTCTATACATACATCATGCATTTAATATTTAAAATATATCTTTAAGACATGCTACGATTTGGATGTTCAATTGGGTTCAACCCTTGACCCAATTTGAACCAAACCAAAAATCCATCCTTGGTCACAGTCAAGATAATAATTTAACCTTTGATTATATAAATCGAGGTAGGCTTTGATACCACTGTTGGATTTTGATGGTGTAGCAAAAGGGTCAGGTGTTTAAAATTTTTATTTGAAACACCTGATGCATCAGAAACCCTAATGTCCAGAAATCCTTGACTATATCAATCAAAGTACAATAAATTAAACTTGAATAAGAAGAATACCTATAGTGCTAGTCCCAATTTCTACAAGACATCCATGTGTCTATCTTCCAACGATGATCCACATAGAAATTGAACAAAAGACAGCACTCCTTCTTCACCTTGCTTCAAGAGTTCTGGCCCCTAGAACTCGACTATGTAGGATTTTAGAGTGGGCATGCACAGCGGAAGCATAATGGACTTCAAAATTTAAATTAAAAAAATTTAAATATAAAATCTTTAAATCAGCATCCCCTTGATGATTAATAATTATATATAATATAAATTTAAAATTAAATTTAATTTATAGAAGAATACCTGCAGCGCTTAATCTAAATTCCGGTAGAACCTCCACCAGGTGCCCTATTGTTCGCCCTCCAATGGTGATCCACACAGGGATATGATCAAAACACCAACTCTTTGAGATGATTCTTCCTCTAAAATTCTTACTTTGAGAATTTTCTTGGACATCAGGACCTCAAGACCCTCTTCCTCTTCTCCTAGCCTTCCTATCCCTATCTTTCTTCTCTCCTTGTCTTCCTTAATTCTCTTCCTAGACTCTTGTCCTAAAATCAAACTTATCTTTATTATTTTTGGACTTATCCTAATAAGAGAAGGAAGAGACTAATTGGATAATAGGGAGAAGATGTTAGAAAGAAAGGAGGAATTGAAAATCTGAATAAATCCAATCCCCTGACGCACCCCCCTTCAAGTACTTAGTGACGGGTTGCCTTCGAAAATTATTCACGCCCCTTCCATGTGCCATCTCGCATCCATCAGAAAATTTCACACCTCCTGATAAATTCTCATACCTATCTGAAAGATTTTGACACATGGCAATCATCGAAAAAGAATCCAAGAGATGCTTCACGCAGAAGGACTCTTCAAAATATTTTTCTCGATGATTCTTCGATGCGTCGTGCAGTTTTCTATGGAATAATTTTTTTCTACCACCCATCAATGCAATTTTGTCTATCCAATGGCCAAAAATAAATGCACTAACATCAAAATAGCATGGAAAAAATCTTAGATTAAGAAGTGGTGTGACAAATGGGTTAGAGTCCTTCACAAGTTGGACTTTTGGTCAGGTGCATGGATCAGACTGACAGGATTTCCAAATTCGATGAATTTCCACATTTAAATCAGAAGAAATTTTAACTTCCAAACAAAATTTTATGCTAAAAATTAAGTTAAAAATTATCAAAAATTTATTTCATCATGGAACATTGGATAAGCTCGAGGATGGGGCATCCCATCTCATGGGACGTGAAAGTTGTTTCTGCGCACAAAAACTGCACCCACACACAAGAAAAATTTTTGACTCATGGAGACTTGGTTTTCTAGCTCCAAAGTTTTGGTACAAATAGCTAAGGACTGACCCAACTCAAACCAAAAATTGGTTTGAATTAATTTAGCTTAATTAGCCCAACTGGAATCAATTTCAAACCCGATTCAAAATAGGGAGCTAGTTTTTGCAACATGTGCTAGCATGTCAATTTTGCAAATATAATCTAATCCAATTAGACCCCTGATCAATTTTTTTTGTGTGTGACCCATTGGATTCCACATCTAGCTAGTAATGGGTCTGAGTGCAAATCAATTTGATTTGATTAGAATTTAGTCTAACCAATCTAGATCCAATCGAACTAACCTGATTTCAATAATTAGAACTCTTTCTAATTGATGATTGAATTAAACTCTTTAATTCGATCAAACCCACAAGACAAGATTGATACCTAGCAATGTATCATGTCTACCTAGAAGATATGAAATTTTAGTAAAATATCAAAAATATCCTTCAGTAGAAAGTTATCATACAATTTGATCCTGCGATCTCTCTGCACCCCGAATATGACTCCGGATATGGAATGATGTCTAACCCAATATCATACTCATATTTTGAAGGAACCAGATCTAAGATTTCAGGGTTAGATCTTGAAACTTTTTCAAGATCAGGTAGCAAAAGATTAAAAAAAATCAAAATTTATTTTCTAAAATTAGAAAATTTTTAGATCTAAGATTCTATTACATGATTATTACATAGCATTAAATCAGAAATTAAAATATATTGAGCATGAACTACATGTTGATCATATCAATATATTTCTATACTACATCTAATGTATGTATTAAACAATAGATCAGATCTATTACCTTGCAAGTTAGACATTCTAACCTTGTTGATCCAGATTTGAGGATGATGTTGCAAACTGCACATGCGTTCGGTCTCTAAGAGTCATCTACACGAGCTCATGAATCTCGACCAGAAGTCCTGCTTCAAAAAATCAGCACAGTATGCTAGTACTGCGCTGATCCTTCTTTGATGGTTGATCAGGTGCCTCCTTCTTCTTGATTTGGACTCTTCCAAAGATGAGAAGTAGGAAGAGGAGTTTTAGATCTGAGACACTCTCAGAAAACTCAAGATGAAGGAAGGGAAGAGATGAAACTAACAATCCTAGAAGAAGACCCTCTTCTTCTTCTCTTTACTCTCTCCTAGACACCCTGTCTTATGTCTATTATATCTCCACGACCCAAAGGTCTTGCTCTCAAATTTTTGGATGCCCCAAAGGTATCTCAAATCTTTGTGTTCTCCAAAAATTTTATAAAGAAACTTATTTTATAGAGAGAGATATGATAGAGTCCTTGTCTAGGTCAAATACCTAGTCAAGGCTTATCCAAACATGGCAAGATAAGGGGCGCCCAACTCTTGGGTGCCTCCTCCTTATTTTTGTGCATCGACCACCAGAAAAGGGTGCACAATGTGTGCCCTAAAAGTCATGAAAATCTCAAAAATAATCTGGGTAAATTCAATACATAAAGGAAAGAGTTTTGAATTTCTAAAACTCTATCTCGTAGAATTTGAAATCCAAACTTATTTCTACTTTGATTTGATCCACAACCACTTTCCATGTATGAAAGAAGAGAGAAAATCTTTTGGATGTGAAAAATTGGGAAAGACCTGGGAGAGGGCTTTTGTCACACAAAATAAGAGGGGATTGGCATGGAATAAGAGAGAGGGCATGGGGGGGCTTATGTGGAGCAAGGTGGAATCCTAATCTTACTAGGATTCTATCTTTGACTTGTTTTAATTTGGTTTCTCAAACCAAATCAAACCAAAATTAGATCAATTCAATTAAAATAGGTCTTAATCCAATTAAAAATATAATTTAATTAGATTAAATTATATTTAAATCTGATTTAATTTTCTAATCAAATTAGAAATTAGGTTGACCCAAGTCCTAATTGAACCAGGACTAATATTTTTCTTGCACTTGGCTTATGTAATAAACCAATTGGACTTAATCCAATTAAGTCCAAATCAAATCTAATTAAATTATATTCAATTAGACTTAATCTCAGTCCATTGGCTTAATCAAATTAAACCAATTAGTAATCAAATTGCTAATCGATCCTCCTGCAACACTTGCACTAGGTTAAATATCAATCGTATTGATCATTTAACCCTAGAATGATTCTTAATCATTGATCAACCATCCGATCAGATCGTGAACTCTATTGTGTGTGACCTCATAGGTCCGAACCTAAATCGATAGTATAGGAATAAATTTCTATACCAATAGAAGTGACCATCTAGCAATGGTATCCGACGATCGGATAGGTCGAATGTGTAGAACAACATCCTTAGAACCCATGCGGATATAGTTTTCATATAATTCATCCTCTTGACCAAAATGATCATAAGACACCTCAGAGTTCAACTGTCAACTCTGATCAGGTTGTCCACATTGTATTTCAAAATATCAAATCCATCTGATGGATTACTCTGGCCAAGGTTTTGAAATACAGTGACTCATTCTTCTCCAACTTTTGGAGTGGTCAATCCCATCTCGATCACACTCTGACTTCGTAAGTACTTGACTATGCCCAAAAGTCTTCCGTCACTGAATTAGAAATTCAGTTAGTCCAGTATCAAAGTACAGTGAGTTGCTTGCAAGTCACTGAGGTGATCTCAGCTCTAAGAGTCACTTATACCAATATCCCATCAGAGACATTCTCGACAGTAGAATGCTCTGGAGTTGGTCACATTTAATGATGATGTACCCTTACATCTCATCTGTATGCCATACCAGTGTCTCCACACTCCTTGGTTAAGAAGACAACCAACCCATATGGCCTACGACGACCTATGCTCGATAGAAGCTATCGTCCTTATTAACAGCCTATCATTTGATTGTGAACAGTTTTAAGGACTAATCGATAAATCCTCTTATTATCGAATTTAAATAGTCCTAAGGACTTCATCATAATAATGGAGTTCATTATAAGATGAATGCTTATGATGAAAATATCAAATATATTTTATTTATTAACAAATCAATTATAATACTTGGTTACTCAACCGTCAACAGCTTAACGATTGGCTTTTGGGATATATTTTCTAACAACTCCCACTTATCTTAAAGCCACTCGGCATAGTATCTAATATCCATCTTTGACTTGTGGTTGTCGAACTCCTTTATCGTCAGGACTTTAGTGAAGGGGTCAGCTAGGTTCTCCTTTCCGTCGATCTTCTGAAGGTCGACGTCACCTCGATCCACGATCTCCCGGATCAAGTGGAAGTGGCACAAAATGTGCTTTGTCCGCTAGTGTGCTTTGGGTTCCTTCGCCTGAGCTATGGCACCAATGCTGTCGCAGTAGGACAGGACCGGACCATCGAGGGAGGGTGCTACTCCAAGCTCGATGATGAATTTTTTCAGCCACATAGCTTCCTTCACGACATCCGATGCTGCGATGTACTTCACTTCATAAACAGAGTCTGCCACAGTATGCTACTTGAAACTCTTCCAGCAGATAGCTCCACTATTCAGAGTAAAGATATAACCCGACATGTTTCTGCTGTCATCATGGTCAGATTGAAAGCTGGAGTCTGTGAACCCCATAAGTTTCAGATCTGACTCGCCATAAACTGACCATTGGTCTTTAGTATTTCTCAAATACTTAAGGATGGCTTTAACCACTTTTCAGTAATTTTTTCTAGGATCAGATTGGTATCTACTCACTACTCTTAGTGAGTATGCCACATCTGATCTTGTATATATCATGGCGTACATAATAGATCCCATGACCAAAGCATATGGGACTCTACTCATACGCTCTCTCTCTTCAGGAGTTATTGGATAATCCTTCTTAGAGAGAGAAATTTCATGACCTATCGGTAGATAGCCCTTCTTGGAATTTTTCATGCTAAACCCCTTTAGCACAGTGTCTATGTACGTGGACTAAGATAACCCAAGCATCTTTTTAGATCTATCCCTATAGATCTTCATCTCTAGGATGTAGGATGCTTCACCCAAGTCCTTTATGAAGAACTGCGATGTCAACCAAACATTTATTCCCTATAGTGCAGGGATGTCATTCCCGATTAAGAGAATGTCATCCACGTACAAGACAAAGAATACCACAACTAGACCATTTACCCATTTATAGATGCAGGGCTCTTCTCCTTTCTTAGCAAAGCCATACGTATTGATCACTTTATCAAAATGCATGTTACAACTCCGATATGCTTGCTTCAATCCATAAATGGATCTCTAAAGCTTGCACACCTTGGACTCATCTGTAGATGTAAACCCCTCAGGTTGTATCATATACACCTCTTCGGTCAGCTCTCCATTCAGGAAAGCTGTCTTTACATCCATTTGCCAGATCTCATAATCCTGATGGGCAGCTATTGCAAGCATTATCCGAATGGATTTGAGCATTACCACAGGAAAAAATATCTCGTCATAGTCAATACCATAATGTTGACGATACCCTTTGGCAACCAGACGGGCTTTATAGGTCTCCACCTTTCCATCTGCACCTCTTTTCCTTTTGAACATCCATTTACACCCAATGGGTTTAACCCCTTCAGGTGGGACAACCAATGTCCATACATCATTGACCTTCATGGACTCCATTTTGGATTTCATGGCTTCAAGTCATTTCTTAGAATCAGGTCTCTGTATTGCATCCATATAGGTGATTGGATCCTCATCATTCTCATCGAGTTCGATGGGATCACCATCCCGAACCAAGAAACCATAGTATCTATCTGACTGATGCGGTACTCTACCGGATCACCTTAATGGTGTAGGTACATTGGACTTTGGATCTGATCTAATCAAATTCAACTCAGGTTCAGCTATTAGTATCGGTCCTTCTACCTATTGAACTTCATCAAGTTCAACCTTAAAGGCAATGATTCCTTCACCAAGGAACTTCTTTTCTAAAAGGATTGCCTTAAGGCTGATGAACACCTTTTGTTCATCAGTATGGTAGAAAAAATATCCTTTGATCTTTTTGGGGTACCCTATGAATGTGCATTTGTTAGACCTAGGTCCAAGTTTGTCTGTGACTAATCGTTTGACATAGGCCGGGCACCCCCAGACCCTAAAGTGTGAAAGTGCTGGCTTACGCCCTATCCATATCTCATATGAAGTCTTAATTACAAACTTACTTAGAACCCTATTTAACAGATAACAGGTCGATTCGAGTGCATATCTCCAGAAAGATATCGACAAGGGCAAAACCCATCATGGATCGGACCATGTCTAATAGAGTCTGATTTCTCCTTTCAGACACACCATTATGCTTTGGTATTCCTAGAAGAGTCTATTGGAAAAGAATCCCATTCTCTCCTAGATATATGAGAAACTCACTAGAAAGATATTTTTCTCCTCGATCAGATCGAAGAGTTTTAATACTCTTTTCAGTTTGTTTTTCTACTTCACTTCAGAATCATTTGAACATTTCAAATGAATCCGACTTATGTTTCATCAGATAGACATATCCATATCTAGATAGATCATCCGTGAAAGTTATGAAGTAGAAATATCCACCTCTAGCACTTGTGCTCATGGGCCCGCATACATCAGTATGTACTAGGTCCAAGAGCTCAGTAGCTCTCTCACCTTTTCCAGTAAAAGGTGACTTGGTCATTTTACCAAGAAGACAGGACTCACAGGTTGGAAGTAATTCACAATCACTGACTTCGAAGATTCTCTCTTGAGTCAACCTGTTTATTCTGTTCTTGTTTATATGACCTAGCCTATAGTGCCATAAGTAGATATCTGACACACACTATCTAATCTAGGATGCTTGCTAGTAGAATATACTCTTAACGAGCTTGATCTTTCTGGTCTGGCCCTGTACTGATGTCCCAGCCTGAACTTGCACCTTCTTCACTTTCTTCTTCTTGTTCTTCTTCCCTTTCTCAAAGGGTCAGAAACTAGAAGGCGACCCTCCCACTAAGTTCACCGACTCCTTGTGGAGTTGGTAATTCTTCTCAAAGTTCTGAAGCAACTCCAGTAACCCATGGTAGTTTATTTCAGGCTTTGTCATTCTATAATGAGTGAGGAATGGGAGATAGGACTTGGGCAGCGAGTTCAGTATTGCATCTTTTCCAAGCTGCTTATGCAAGAAAAAGTCAAGCTTGCTCAATCATTCCATCAGCTTGATCATGTACAATACATGATCAGTGACAGAGGCACCATCCCGCATTTTGGCGTTGAAGATGGCACAACTAGTCTTGTGCCTCTCCACATCATCAGGTGTGCCAAAGGCATCCTCCAACACTTGAAGTATGTCCTTTGGTTGAGCCATCTCAAATCTATGACTGAACTCGTCGCTCATGGCAGCCAGCATGATACAGCATACTGTGGTCCGATCACTGAGCCACTTCTGGTAAGTGTCTCTGACTGTTCCACATGCATTGGCAGCTGCCTCCTCAGGTGCAAGATCCATTATCACATATAGGATCCGTTCATGCTCTAGGACTATCTTCAACCTTCGATACCAGCTACTGAAGTTGGATCCCACCAACTTATCATTGTCCAACAATGATCGGAGCGATATGGAAGTGGCCATATCTGCATAAAAGAAAACCATAACCTAATTAGTAATTGATTCATTAAACCTAAAGATTTAGACTTTAATCAAAAGGTTTCTCCCACTATTTTATTCAAATTGGTCACCTCTACCTCCAATTTAAGGAATTACCCTAATTCCTTAGTGGGTACTAGAATCCACTTAGACTGCACACAAGTCCAACTTTGATTGGCCAACCCATGTATATCTAAGGGTAGGTTCATAATCAATTATTTCTCTAAATAATTTCTAGTAATTTTAATTTTACCCCAGAAACCTAATCAGTAGGCTTTGGCCTCCACTGTAAGGATCTGGTTAGGTCCAACCATTAACATGACCATACTTGGTGCATCTGACCAACGAATGATTAAGCCTAACTTTGGTTGGCTCACCTAACCACCATTAGAGAGACACTTCCAAGTCGTCATATGATAAGTGATAATTCCATTAGTCAACAAGCACCAGGCCTTTGGGTCTGCAATGATTATTAAGTTAATGGACTCATTATCAAACACCTTAATGGGAGGCTCTGACTCAGTTATCTTCATAACTTTATCATTTTAAGGACTTAATAATTTTAAAAAATTTAAATAATTTAGAGAATGAGGTCAGATGAATCAGCTTATCATGATCCTCCCACTGGCTTTACCAAGTCAGCTTAAGGGAGACCATTAAAAGGGCTGGTCTAGGAGCACCTAAATCAGTCACACTGATTTACCTAGCTGACATGGGTCAGCTCGAATAGTCAAATGAACCGATCAAAATATAATTTCATCAAAAGGCCAGGTAAGTTCGATCAGTGGGAGGGTCAGCCAAAGCTTGCCTTAGACACCATCAAAAATATCCAGGTAAGCGGGCTCCCAATTAAAAATCATCGATCTGGTTTACCTTAGACACCAACTGATTTAATTAGTTTCGATTAGATCAACCTAACAGTTCATGCTAGATCGCTTAGCCAAGAATCAAGTCCATTTGGTTCTCGTTAAAGATATGGACTTGACCAACTACAACTATTATAATTGATCTAGAGAATCCTTGACCTAATCTAAGACAACAATTGATTAGATTTAGTCAATTCTCTAATTAAGTCCATCTTTAATCTAACCATAGGTCTAACCCAATTAATAGACCTAATTTTCACTAATCCATTAACCTAATGTGTTTTGGTTTGTGTCTTAGGTTCTTCAATTCACAATCCTAGAACCTAATCAAACAACTTCTTAATTCTTAATTAAGTTTTGGGCTGAGGGTTGGGTTTGGCATTTCGAAAATAATTTTCATGTTTGTAAAATAATTTTATAATATGGTTCTACCAGCCATATTGTATGTTTAATTCATAATCAATATGCAAGTGAAATAAACATGAAACTACTTTAGATCTAATCTAAACAAGTTCATGTAATTAAAACAATTTCAACTTTAAATAATTTTTTTGCATAAAAATTATTAACAAAGAGATTTTATTTTAGATTTAAATACCTTTTAAATCTAATAAATTATAAATTTAATCTAGATCATATCTAATAAATTTATGATTAAAGATAGATCTACACGAACTAAGACAACCATTGCACTATAAGGGATAAACCATACAGCAGGACAACCTTGCAGTTTGTGATTGATTTAAATTTTAATTTTAGATTTAATAATTAGATTATAAATTAGATCTAATCTAAAAAATAATCTAAGCATGTATAAATAATCATGTAATAAACAACCTGAGGCTATGATACCAATTGAATTAACCAGATCTAGGGTTTTAGGGTTAGATCTTAAAATTTTTTCAAGATCATGCAGCGAAAGACTAAAATAAATCAAAATTTATTTTTTAAAACTAGAAAATCCTTAGATCTAAGATTATATTACATGATTATTACATAGCATTAAATCAAAAATTAAAATATATAGAGCATGAACAACATGTTGATCATATCAACATATTTCTTTACTATATCTAATGTATGTATTAAATAATAGATCAGATCTATTACCTTGCAAGTTAGACATTCTAACCTTGCTGATCCGGGTTTGAGGATGATGTTGCAAATTGCATATACATCCGATCTCTAGAAGTCGTCCACATGAGCCCACGAATCTTAACCAGAAGTCCTGCTTCAGGAAATCAGCACAGTATGCTAGTACTGCGCTGATCCTTCTTCGATGGTTGATCAGGTGCCTCTTTCTTCTTGATTTGGGCTCTTCCAAAGATGAGAAGTAGAGAAAAAAGTTTTAGATCTAAGACGCTCTCAGAAAACTCAAGATGGAGAAAGGGAAGAGATGAAACTAACAATCCTAGAAGAAGACCCTCTTCTTCTTCTCTTTACTCTCTCCTAGACACCCTGTCTTGTGTCTATTATATCTTCATGACCCAAAGGTCTTTATCTCTAATTTTTGGATACCCCAAAGGACTCTTAAATATCTATGTTCTCTAAAAATTTAATAAAGAAACTAGTTTTATAGAGATAGATATGATAGAGTCCTTGTCTAGGTCAAATACCTAGTCAAGGCTTATCCAAACATGGCAAGATAAGGGGTGCCCAACTCTTGGGTGCCTCCTCCTTATTTTCATGCATGAATCATCAGAAAAGGGTGCACAATGTGTACCCTAAAAGTCACAAAAATCTCAAAAATAATCTGGATAAATTCGGTGCATAAAGGAAAGAGTTTTGGATTTCTAAAACTCTATCTCATAGAATTTGAAATCCAAACTTATTCTTACTTTGATTTGATCCGCAACCACTTTCTATGTATGAAAGAAGAGAAGAAACTTTTTAGATATGGGAAAGACCTGGGAGAGGGCTTTTGTCACACAAAATAAGAGGAGATTGGTGTGGAATAAGAGAGAGGGCATGGGGGGTGGCTTATGTGGTGCAAGGTGAAATCCTAGTCTTACTAGAATTCTATCTTTGACTTATTTTAATTTGGTTTCTCAAACCAAATCAAACCAAACTTAGATCAACCCAATTAAAATAGGTCTTAACCTAATTAAGAATCTAATTTAATTAGATTAAATTAGATTTAAATCTGATTTAATTTTTTAATCAAATTAGAAGTTAGGTTTACCCAAGTCCTAATTGAACTAGGACTAGTTTTTTTTTCTTGCACTTGGCTTATCCAATAAACCAATTGAACTTGATCCAATTAAGTCCAAACTAAATCTAATTAAATCATATTCAATTAGACTTAATCTCAATCTATTGGCTTAATCAAATTAAGCCAATTAACAATCGAATTGTGAATCGATCCTCCTGCAACACTTGCACTAGATTAAATGTCAATCGTATTGATGATTTAACCCTAGAATGATTCTTAATTATTGATCAACCATCTGATCGGATCATGAACTCTAATGTGTGTGATCTCATAGGTTCAAACCTAAACTGATAGTATAAAAATAAATTTCTATACCAATCGAAGTGACCATCTAGTAATGATACCCGACGATCGGATAGGTCGAATGTGTAGAACAACATCCTTAGAACCCATGCGGATATAGTTTTCATATAATTCATCCCCTTGACCAAAATGATCATAGGAAACCTCAGAGTTCAACTGTCAACTCTGATCAGGTTGTCCACATTGTATTTCAAAATATCAAATCCATCTGATGAATTTTCCTGGCCAAGATTTTGCTAAATTAAAATATAGTGACTCATTCTTCTCCAACTCTTGGAGTGGTCAATCCCATCTCGATCACACTCTGACTTCGTAAGTACTTGACTATGCCCAAAAATCTTCCATCACTAAATTAGAAATTCAGTTAGTCCAGTACCAAAGCACAGTGAGTTGCTTGCAAGTCACTGAGGTGATCTCAGGTTTAAGGGACACTTATACCTATATCCTATCAGAGATATTCTTGACAGTAGAATGCTCTGGAGTTGATCACGTTCAATGATGATGTACCCTTACATCTCACCTGTATACCATACCAATATCTTCACACTCCTTGATTAAGAGGACAACCAACCCATATGGCCTACAGCGAGCTATGCTCGATAGAAGCTGTCATCCTTATTAACAGCCTATCATTTGGTCGTGAATAATTTTAAAGACTAATCGATAAATCCACTCTTTATCGAATCTAAATAGTCCTAAAGACTTCATCATAACAACGGAGTTTATTAGAAGATGAATGCTTATGATGAAAATACCAAATATATTTTATTTATTAATAAATCAATTATAATACTTGGTTGCTCAACCGTCAACAGCTTGACGATTGACTTTTGAGACATATTTCCCAACATATTTCTCTCAATCTTATATGATGATTCAATTAATGAAATATTAGAAACTCTTTCTAATTTTCATTCTGCTTTGATCAAAGGCTTCCTGAATCATCAATCGATTAGAGCAAGTAGGATGCGATCTCCTTTTATCAGGAGTGATAGATTCTATGTTGACCTACTCATAACCTCCATACACATTCTACCATATCTAGAACACCCCATACATGATAAGTCATGAATGAGTATGAACTAAAAAATATGAATTTATATATACAAAGTTTTATGGTAGTCTCAAGTCAAAGGATTATACGCACAACTTCCACTATAAGAAAATATCTTTTGACAGGTAAGTAAATTTTATAAGATGTTTCTTAGGTCGGATCAATTCAGTGAACTTATTCTCTAATGAGCACCCACTTCCTTGTATTAGTGTTTCACACAAGTGATATATGAGATCAGCCACCCTCTCTATCGAGCATACATAGGAAGTGCTAGTCTATCCAAAATATTGATTTCCTTCTCAATGCTCCTATGACTAGGAATATTCTAAATTAGGATTTTTAGGATTTTAGATCTCATAGGTATGATCTCATCATAATCTTAAACCCATTATCTTGATTTATGGAGTTCATCATAATCATTACAAAAGTAAGATGCAGCATATGATGAAAAATACCTTTTATTATTTAAAGAGTCAATATATAAGTATGTAAGATTACAAAGAAAATGTATTAAAATATAAATTTTGATTGGCTTGTAGGGCATATTTCTTTCAATCTCCCACTTGCACTAAAGCCAATCACCTTTATATTTTATCCCTATACAATCAAGATGGTGATTGAACCGCTGCTGTGGTAGAGCCTTAGTGAATGGATCTACTATGTTATTCTTTGTTTCTACTCGTTCAATGACAACATCTTATCTTTTGATTATTTCACGAATGAGATGGAAGCATCTTAGAATATGCTTGGATTTATGATGAGACTTTGACTCCTTTGCTTGAGTAACTGCTCCAGTATTATCACAGTTAAGTGGTATTGGATTCTTAATCTCAGAAACGATACCTAATTAGTGATGAACTTCTTCATCCAGACAGCTTTCTTGGCGGTTTCACTTGCAGCTATATATTCTGCCTCAGTGGTTGACTCAGCTACAGTCTGCTGCTTGAAATTTTTCTGACTAATAGCTCCACCATTAATAGTAAAGACATATTTTGAAGTAGACTAGCTATCATCAGGGTCTGATTAGAAACTAGAGTTAGAATAACCTTCTAGTTTCAGCTCAGATCCTCCATATACCAAAAAAATATCTTTAGTCCTTCTCAGGTACTTAAGAATATTTTTCACTGCTTTTCAATGATCTTCTCCTGGATCAACCTGAAATCTACTAACATACCTAAGGCATAGGCAACATCAGGCCTAGTACATAGCATAGCATACATGATCGACCCTACTGTCGAAGCATAGGGAATAGAACTCATTCAATTTTTCTTTTTTGATATTTTAGGAGACATCTTTTTAGAGAGATGTATGCCTTGACTCATGGGTAAATAACCTCTTTTACTCCTATCTATGCTAAGCCTCTTTAGCACTAAGTCTACGTACCTAGATTGGGACAAGCCTAACATCTTCTTAGATTTATCCCGATAGATCTTTAAACCTAGTATATAGGATGCTTCACCCAAATCCTTCATGAAAAACTTACTTGATAGCTATGTCTTAATCGATTGTAACATTAGGATATTATTCTCAATAAGAAGTATATCATCCACATATAAAACTAAGAAGACAATGGCACTCCCACTAGTTTTCTTATATACACAAGGTTCATCCATATTTTTGATAAAGTCAAATTCTTTGATTGTAACATCAAATCGAATGTTCCAACTCTTCAAGGTCTGCTTTAATCCATAAATAGATTTCTTAAGTTTGCATACCTGATTTGCTCTCCTTTTTGAGACAAATCCTTCTGGCTGAGACATGTAAACCTCTTCCTCAAGATAACCATTAAGGAAGGCGATCTTCACATCCATTTGCCAAATCTTATAATCATGATATGCTGCTATTGCAAGCACAATCCATATAAATTTGAGCATGGGAACGGTGAAAATATTTTATCATAATCAATACCCTATTTTTGTCTGAAATTTTTAGCTACCAATCTAGCTTTATAGGTTTCAACTTGGCCATCTGCTCTAATCTTTTTCTTATAGACCCATTTGCATCTAATAAAGGACACACCCTCTGGTGCATCAACCAAAGTCCATACTTGGTTGGAGTACATGGAGTCTGTTGGGTATAAAATACCCACAGCCGAAGTCCTCAGCAAGATCAGCTCCAGTAGACTCCGCCCGGACTCCTGTGGGAGCCGGGCTTCACCCTCGACTCCAACAGCTGCAGACAGACTCCGTCCGGACTCCTACGGGAGTCAGACTCCATCGACAACTTCAACCGCAAGTAGACTCTGCCCGGACTCCTACGGGAGCCGGGCTCCATCCTCAACATCAGCTGTCGGTAAGCCTTGTCCGGACTCCTACGGGAGCCGGACTTCGCCTTTAACTTTAATTGCAGGAAGACTCCGCCCGGACTCCTGCGGGAGCCGGGCTTCGCCCTCGACTCCAACAGCTGCAGACAGACTCCGTCCGGACTCCTACGGGAGTCGGGCTTCGCCCTCGACTCCAACAGCTGCAGACAGACTCCGTCCGGACTCCTACGGGAGCCGGACTCCGCCGACAACTTCAACCGCAAGTAGACTCCGCCCGGACTCCTATGGGAGTCGGGCTCCATCCTCAACATCAGCTGCCGGTAAGCCTTGTCCGGACTCCTACGGGAGCCAGACTTCGCCTTTAACTTTAATTGCAGGAAGACTCCGCCCGGACTCCTGCGGGAGTCGGGCTTCGCCCTCGACTCCAACAGCTGCAGACAGACTCCGTCCGGACTCCTACGGGAGTCGGGCTTCGCCCTCGACTCCAACAGCTGCAGACAGACTCCGTCCAGACTCCTACGGGAGCCGGACTCCACCGACAACTTCAACCGCAAGTAGACTCCGCCAGGACTCCTACAGGAGCCGGGCTCCATTCTCAACATCAGCTGCCGGTAAGCCTTGTCCGGACTCCTACGGGAACCGGACTTTGGCCTCCCCTCCTGTTTCTCAACCTCCTCCTCCTCCTCCGGCAGCGGCGGTCGGCGCGGAGCAGTTTGACCTGCTGGTGCAGCAGGTCAGAGGCCTCACCGAGGCTGTGCAAGCTATACAGCAGCAGCAGCCGCAGGCATCGGTACGCCCAAAAAGGGCATCCCCGGAACACCAGAATCCGACGGTGGGGCAGGCCACCAGGGCCAGCCGCCCCATCCTTCCTGGGAAAATGAACTCGAGGGTAGAGAGCCCTCAATCGGACCACGACTCCACCCCTGGAAGATCCCTACCCCCGTTCTGCCAGAGGACCCTCAAGACTCGAAGTCGAGAGGATTTCCTGGACTGGAGGCTCCAGGAGATGAACCGGTGGATCGAAGAACTCTGCCATGCGCTCCCCGCTTGTGGTGAGGATATTTGTACTGACCCTCCCTTTTCCCAAATGATCATGCAGGAACCCATCCCGCCAAACTTCAAGCTTCCCCAGTTCGAAAGCTACGACGGGACTTCGGACCCGGTTGATCATCTGGAGGCCTTCCGGACGATGATGCTGCTTCACGGTGCTCCTGATGCCATCTTATGCCGGGCCTTCCCGTCCACCTTGAAGGGAGCGGCGAGGAACTGGTACTCGGCTTTGAAACCGGGTACCATCTTTTCCTTCGATCAAATGAGCCACCAATTTGTGGCCCATTTTGTCAGCAGCCGGTGCCCCCGGAAGGGTTCGAAGTCCCTCATCAACATCAAGCAGAGGGAAGGGGAGTCCATTCGGGCCTACATCAACCGCTTCAACATCGCGGCACTGGAGGTCCGAAACTTGGACCAATCAGTCGCAATGGCCGCCCTGAGGGTGGCCTTCAGAAGAATGATCTTTTGTTCTCCCTGGAGAAGAAGTATCCCAGGAATTTTGTTGATTTACTGGCCCGGGCCGAAGGGTACGCCCGAGCAGAAGAAGCCTTCAAAATGAATGATGAAGAGACGGCGAGGGAGCGGCAAGCGGGAGACTCGAGTAAGCCCACAATTGAAAAAAGGCCAAAGGAAGCCCGGCTGCATTCTCGATCCCCTCCTGGCCATAAGCGCGCCCATACTCCACCCCGAGCGCGCAGGCAGAGAAGCCCAGATCGCGGGGTTCGGTAGGGTTCCCCACTAGGGAGATTCCGCAACTACGCCCCCCTCAACGCCTCGAAGGCCCAGGTATTGATGGAGGTCAGGGAGCAGCTCCCTAGGCCAGAGAGGATGCGCACACACCCCGAGAAGCGCAACCCCAACAAGTTCTGCCTCTACCACCGCGACCACGGCCATGACACAGAGGAATGCATCCAGCTCCGGGATGAGATCGAGGAGCTCATTCGGCGAGGTCGACTCGACAGGTTCATCTGACGCAGGCCTGAGGGTAGAGGAGATCGGCCAAGAGCCCTTCCACAGCCTGAACCGCCAAGAAGGGAGGAGCAACCTGGGGACCGGCCTCCCATCGGGACCATCGACTCCATCACCGGAGGGCCTCAAGGAGGAGCGGACCACCCACGACCGTGGAACTCAGAAAATCTATAAATGTATCACTTACGATTTCACCTTAAATCTAAATTTTTTTTTACTTGACGTACTTTTCCCATCTGGCGTGGGTTTATTACGACTAGATATGACCTCTCCGAATGCTTGAAACAAAGTTATGTTAGGAACGGGGGAGAACCCCGTCCAAACATACCTAAAATGAAAGTCTGACTATCTCGAAATCGGATTGGGGGAGAGGCCTTGCAACGCCCTAATGTGCCCCCACAGCCATGTCAGGAATAGGAGGAGAACCTCATCCTGACATGAGCAAAGTCAAAGGCCCGGTTCTTTTAGACCGGATGGGGGGAGAGGCCTTACAATGCCCTAATGTGCCCCCACAGCCATGTCAGAAACAGGAGGAGAACCTCATCCTGACATGAGCAAAGTCAAAGGCCTGGTTCTTTTAGACCAGATGGGGGGAGAGGCCTTACAGCGCCCTGATGTGCCCCCACAGCCATGTCAGGAACAGGAGGAGAACCTCGTCCTGACATGAGCAAAGTCAAAGGCCCGGTTCTTTTAGACCGGATGGGGGGAGAGGCCTTACAGCGCCCTGATGTGCCCCCACAGCCATGTCAGGAACAGGAGGAGAACCTCGTCCTGACATGAGCAAAGTCAAAGGCCCGATTCTTTTAGACCAGATGGGGGGAGAGGCCTTACAGTGCCCTGATGTGCCCCCACAGCCATGTCAGGAACAGGAGGAGAATCTCATCCTGACATGAGCAAAGTCAAAGGCTCGGTTCTTTTAGATCGGATGGGGGGAGAGGCCTTACAGCACCCTAACGCGCCCCCACAGCCAAGCTGGGAACGGGAGGAGAATCTCGCCCTGGCTCGAGCAAAGTGGAAGAACCAGACTCCTACAGGAGCCGGGCTCCATCCACGATGCCAAGGAAGACTTCACTCGGACTCCTACGGGAGTCGGGCTCCGTCCGCGATGCCAAGGAAGACTTCACCCAGACTCCTACAGGAGTCGGGCTCCATCCACGACGCCAAGGAAGACTTCACCCGGACTCCTACAGGAGTCGGGCTCCGTCCGCGACGCTAAGGAAGACTTCACCCGGACTCCTACGGGAGCCGGGCTCCGTCCACGACGCCAAGGAAGACTCCGCCCGGACTCCTACGGGAGCCGGACTCCATCCACGACGCCAAGGAAGACTCCGCCCGGACTCCTACGGGAGCCAGGCCTCATCCACAACGCCAAGGAAGACCCCACCCGGACTCCTACAGGAGCCGGGCTCTACCCACGACTTCTGCAGTAAGGGCTGATGGTGGCGAAACCCAGCCGCCCAACCAGATCGGATGAAAGGAAAAAGCCCCTCAGCGGCACCTCCTCACTTCTATGCAACCCCGCGAAAAGCGGAGGGAGGGCCCTCACTCTGAGAAGAGGAGGAAAATTAAAGAGGAAGGATGACGAACTACGACGGGAACAGATGAAGGATGAACCGCACCAAAAAAAAAAAGAGGGCGGGGAGGAGAAGCCATCCGCAACAAGAAATTTAACTTTATTGATTGGATGATTTTTGAAGACAAACAGAAAAGAAAAACTGCGACGAAATAAAGGTACAAGATCGGAGGTCTCAGACCTCGGGGGCGGGGATTGGAGAATTCGGCATTCCCGGCAAGGGGGCTGCGACGGCAGTGGCGGCTGGCGAAGGATCGGTCTCGTCTTCAGACTCCTCACCTATGAAGCTGAGGTCAAGCTCTGAAAATTTTCTGGCCACCTTCTCTTGGCAGAGCTCGAACCCCTTTATGAATGCTTCCTGGCCGAATTGGACCTTCAGATCTCTCATCTCCGTGGAGGCCTTGAATTCCTCTATCGCAAGGGCTCTGGCCTCCGAGACCAGGGCTGAAGTTTGCTCAACCAAGTTGGCGACCTCGGCCTCAGCCTTCCTCGCTGATTCCTCCAAGATCTGCCTTTCCTCCTCCCGGGCTCGCTTCTCTCTTTTCAGGGCCTCCTGGAGGGCGGCTACTTCAGCCGTCTTTGCTTGGAGGTGAGCAACCTCGGCCTGACAGCGTTCCTCCACCTGGAGGATGTCCCTCCTCGTGCGGCTCATCGCCTCGATATAGGTGAGGAGCTGGTGCCCAATCTGCAAAGGCGGCTAGGGAATTAGAACAAAGGCCGAATAGCCATGAAGATGATGATTCGCTTACCTCAAGGAAGGACCCCGAAGAGTCCCAGGCCCACTGCTCAGGATCGGCACGGTCGATCCTCTCAACGACGTCAGGCAGAATACAGCCGTCGATCAGCCGCCTGATCAAGTCCCTATCGTTGAAGGGATTCTCCAACCCCTCTTCGGAGCAGAGGGACTCTTCCACGGCAGTACGGCGGCTACTCGCCCTACGGGCCACCGATTTCCTTCTTTTCCCCACGGTGGGCACCTCCACGGGGCGGACCCCTGAAATGGGGACCCCGATCAGTGGACTCCTCGAGGAGGCCCGAGGGGCCGTTGCCTCAGCATCCGAGGGAATGTCGATGGTCGGGGCCGCCTGGACGGGTGCAGCTAAGCTCGACTCCTCCACCCTGGCCCTCTTCGCCGATCCAGAGGTCACAGCACCCTTTCTCTTGTGGGCCCTAAGGCCCCTGGCAAGCATCCGCACTGCTTCGGCGTCCATTCCTAAAAAAAAAAAAAAAGAAACAAACAGGAAGAAAAAGAGAGAGAGAAAAGAAAAGAAGAAAAAGAAGCAAACCAATCAATCAAGAGTCAAAAAAAAAAAAAAAGGGAAAAAAAAGAAGAAAGAAAGAAATAGAGAGAGAAGGAAGAAGAGGTAAAAAGAGAAGAAAAGAAGAAAGGCATGAAAAGGGTAAAAGATGAGTACTCGCTGGATCCTGGGGACTCAGGCCGATGTTGAAAAGAAATTGCTCCCTCAGAAGATTGGGAAGGGAAGGAGCGGAGTAAGCTAGAAGCTTTCGGGCAGCCTGGAGGTCATCCTCCCCCAGGCTGGGGGCCCGGCGAACAGAATCCCTCAGAGAGCCCCAAGGGGGCAGGCCCAGTCTCAAGGTCGGGCAGTGAACAAAGAGATATTTTTCCTTTCAATTGTGGATTGAAGAAGGGGCGCCTTTCAGCAACCCCTTCTTGCCGAACTGGGGGGAGAAATACCACCAGTCCTTCACCGAAGGATGGCGTTTGAAAGTATAGAAGTGCCTAAACAGGGAGAGAGACGGTTGGACCTCGACTACGTGGCAAAGGGAGAGAAATCCTATCAAAAACCTAAAAGAATTCGGGGCCACGGAGGCCAAGGAGATGTCTAAGAAGCGGAAGAGGGCAACAACAAAGGAAGGAAGCGGAAGCCGGAGTCCGGCACGGAACGCTTCCTGGTACAGACAAAAGCGACCAGATGGAGGAGTGCTGGCCCGATCAGAAGGGCCAGGTAGCTCCAGGTCGTACTCCGGAGGAACTCCATACTGAACCCTTATCAGAAGGAGTTCCTCCGAGGTCAAGGAACATGGAATGGTGCCCGGTGCAAAAATTGGGCGGGGCCCAGCCCCAGACGCAGGTTCGTCTACAGAGCAGGAGACCTGGGGGTTTGAGGCGGAAGAGCTCCCAAAACTGCAGGGAACAGAAGAGCCGGACGACATTTCGGGAAGTTTCGAAGGAAGGCTTTAAAGGTCCCTAGGAAGACGGGCAGAATGGGGGACGAGAGGCCACAGGAAGCTAACTCGGAGGGATGCAAAAAAATAACTACAGAGAAGAAGGTCCTAGGCGGTGGGAAGAAGGTTGAAGGTGCTGAAACTAACCTATATCGCTTTGAGGGACCAGAGGGACGAAGGCAGGGACGATTTGGAAGATACCTACGGCTCGAAAAGATGCCCACTGAAACAGGGCTCTCGAAGAGAAGGCGGACACTGATAGAAACTCTAGAATGAAATAGGGCACCTAAAGGTGGGAGGACGGGTTTAAATAGACCCTGGGATCCGATGCCATAATGATCACGAATCCCCCCAAGCCAGTGCGCATTCGGCACGTGTCCCACTCCCCCCGACAGGCGGCTAGAAGCGGCTGATGGATCAGCAGGGCCATTATGGCACCGTACCTGGGCCAGTGTACCGACGAGAATTTCGAAGGGTCGCTTCGTATCGCCCCGATCCGAAAAGACTCCAGCACGCGCACATTTAATGCCAAAATATCTGGGGGCGGCAGTGCACAGGATTCGAGGGGACGGTTTCGACTGTGCCCATCTCTCTCTCTGTACTTCCTTCGTTCGAAATTCAAACTCGAAAGTAGGGGGACTGGTGTTGGGTATAAAATACCCATAGCCGAAGTCCTCAGCAAGATCAGCTCCAGTAGACTCCGCCCGGACTCCTGCGGGAGCCAGGCTTCGCCCTCGACTCCAACAGCTGCAGACAGACTCCGTCCGGACTCCTACGGGAGCCGGACTCCGCCGACAACTTCAACCGCAAGTAGACTCCGCCCGGACTCCTACGGGAGCCGGGCTCCGTCCTCAACATCAGCTGCCGGTAAGCCTTGTCCGGACTCCTACGGGAGCCGGACTTCGCCCTTAACTTTAATTGCAGGAAGACTCCGCCCGGACTCCTGCGGGAGCCGGGCATCGCCCTCGACTCCAACAGCTGCAAACAGACTCCGTCCGGACTCCTACGGGAGCCGGGCTTCGCCCTCGACTCCAACAGCTGCAGACAGACTCCGTCCGGACTCCGCCGACAACTTCAACCGCAAGTAGACTCCGCCCGAACTCCTACGGGAGCCGGGCTCCATCCTCAACATCAGCTGCCGGTAAGCCTTGTCCGGACTCCTACGGGAGCCGGACTTCGCCTTTAACTTTAATTGCAGGAAGACTCCACCCGGACTCCTGCGGGAGTCGGGCTTCGCCCTCGACTCCAACAGCTGCAGACAGACTCCGTCCGGACTCCTACGGGAGCCGGGCTTCGCCCTCGACTCCAACAGCTGCAGACAGACTCTGTCCGGACTCCTACGGGAGCCGGACTCCACCGACAACTTCAACTGCAAGTAGACTCTGCCTGGACTCCTACGGGAGCCGGGCTCCATCCTCAACATCAGCTGCCGGTAAGCCTTATCCGGACTCCTACGGGAGTCGGACTTCGCCTTTAACTTTAATTGTAGGAAGACTCCGCCCGGACTCCTGCAGGAGTCGGGCTTCGCCCTCGACTCCATTAGCTGCAGACAGACTCCGTCCGGACTCCTACGGGAGCCGGACTCCACCGACAACTTCAACCGCAAGTAGACTCCGCCCGGACTCCTACGGGAGCCGGGCTCCATCCTCAACATCAGCTGCCGGTAAGCCTTGTCCGGACTCCTACGGGAGCCGGACTTCGCCTTTAACTTCAATTGCAGGAAGACTCCGCCCGGACTCCTGCAGGAGCCGGGCTTCGCCCTCGACTCCAACAACTACAGACAGACTCCGTCCGGACTCCTACGAGAGCTGGACTCCGCCAACAACTTCAACCGCAAGTAGACTCCGCCCGGACTCCTACGGGAGCCGGGCTCCGTCCTCAACATCAGCTGCCGGTAAGCCTTGTCCGGACTCCTACGGGAGCCAGACTTCGCATTTAACCTTAATTGCAGGAGGACTCCACCCGGACTCCCATGGGAGCCAGGCTCCACCCTCGATCCCAACCGCAAGGAGGACTCCGCCCAGACCCCTATGAAGGCCAGACTCTGACCGCTGCCGAACTTCAGCCGACGGATCTACGCTCCCTGGCAGGCCACAATAACAGCCACGATCCTGCTCCACTTCCTGCGGCAGATTCTGCGTAGCTCCATCACTCCCTGACAGGCCGCAGTAACGGTCGCAGCTCTGCTCCTCTTCCCACGACGGATTCCACGCAGCTCCACTACTCCCTGGCAGGCCACAATAACGGCCACGATCCTGCTCCACTTCCTACGACGGATACCGCACGATTCCTCCATCCGCTGGCAAGTCGTGACAGCAGACGTCGCTCCACTACCCACGACAAACTCCACGTGGCACACCCCGGTGATAGCCACGGGTCCACTCCACTACTCTTCGCAGCAAACTCTGCCTGACCCTGGGCAGCCCACTGTCAGACGGTTACAGATGTCGCTGTCAGGCTACTGCCCCCTTCGCCTATAAAAGGGGCTCCAGATACGTTATTCTATAAGCTCTAATCTTTCATCTAAAAACTCTGCTAAATTCTCCGTTCGAGCACTCCATTCTTGTTGAGGAAGAGAACTGACTTGAGCGTCGGAGGGTCTTGCCGGAGCAACCCCACCTCTGGTTTAGACTTCCTTTGCAGGTCCCGGCGGCGACCGCGACTTCCCCGACTCCAGCTTCTCCGACGCAAGTGGATTTTTGCACCAACAGAGTCTATTTTGAATTTCATAGTGTCTAGCCATTTGTTTGAGTCCCTACTCATGATGGCTTCCGTATAGGTCAAAGATTCATCATTCTCAATGATGTGGGCTTCATTATTCTCAATAATGAACCCATACCTTATTGGTATGTTCTGCACTCTATCCAACCTTTGGAGAGGAGGTGTATTTTGTGATTGTACTTCATTAATGGATATTTTTGGTTGGGGATCATCTTGTGCTTGCATTTGTAAATCTTGAACTTCTTCAAGTTCAATTTTCTTTCCACTGCCTCTTTCTAAGATAAACTCTTTTTTCATAAAAGTGGCATATTTACCGACAAACACCTTATGTTCAGTAAGATGATAAAAGAGGTATCCTGTACTCTCTTTAGGATAGCCTACAAACCAGTATTTATCTGTCTAAAATTTTATTTAACATAAGCTGGACAGCCCCATATCTTAAGATACTTAAGATTAGGCTTCTTTCCTCTCCATATCTCATATGGAGTGCTTGGCATAGATTTTGAAGTTACTCTGTTCAGAATATAGATTGTAGTTTTTAGGACATGTCTCCAAAAAAAAATAGGTAAATCTGTAAGGCACATCATGAACAGCACCATGTCTAATAAAGTACAGTTCTTTCTTTCTGCTACACCATTTAGCTATGGTGTATGGGGAGGGGTCTATTCTGAGAGAATTTCATTTTCTTTAAGATGATCTAGAAACTCATTTGATAAGTACTCTCCTCCTCAATTAGATCGAAAGATTTTAATACTTTTTTCAGTTTGTTTCTCGACCATACTTTGATACTCTTTAAATTTATCAAAGGTTTCAGATTTGTGTTTTATAAGATACACATATCTAAACCTAGATAAATCATCAGTGAACGTTATAAAATAAGAGTATCCTTCTCTGACTTCTGTTGTCATGAAACCACATACATTAGTATGTACAAGTCCTAATAACTCACTTATCCTTTCTCCATATCCACTAAATGGAGTCTTAGTCATTTTTTCTATAAGACAAGATTCACAAGTACCTAATGATTCATAATCATAAGGATCAAAGAACTCTTTTTTTTTATAACTTGTTAATCCTTATCTCACTTATATGACCAAATCGATAATGCCAAAGTAAAATATTATTCAATTGTTCTCTCTTTCGCTTTTTACTTTCATCAATATGAAAAATATTGTCATTAGATAGAATCAGAAGATCATTATTAATAATGCCATGATAAAAAATTTTATTAGAAAAAAAATTGGGTAACTATTACTCTTTCCATTTATTTCATAATCTCGTTGCAATAGCAACGGTACAGAAATAATATTTCTAATGATTTTAGGTATATAATAACAGTTTTCTAGCTTTAAGATCTTTCCAAAAGGTAATTTTAATATATATGTCCCCACAGCCTCTACTTGGATGGACTCTCCTCCAGCACCGTAGAGCTTAAAATCACCCTTCTTCAACACTCTAATATTTTGTAGCCCCTACAATAATTTGCAGATATGAAAATCACAGGTAGTATCTAATACCCAAGAGTCTGAATTAGAAGAACTTAATGATAAAATTATATGTATCTCATACATACCTTTTGGTGCGTCGCTTGCACCAGCCTTTACAGTTGCAAGATATAACTTGCAATTCCTTTTCCAGTATCCTGCCTTGCCGTAGTGAAAGTAGGTTCCCTATCCTGAGACTTTCTTCTCCTTCATCTTGCCACCCTTAGGATTTAGTGCTTTCTTTGAACCCTTAAAACCTGACTTCTTCTTAAAGATTTTTCTTACAAGAAGAAGTGGAGCCTTTTCTTTCTTAATATGGCTCCCAACTATCTTAAGCATATTCAATAGCTCAGGCAAGGAGGTATTCAGTTTGTTCATGTGATAGTTCACAATAAACTGAGTGAATGACTCAGAGAGAGACTGTAGGATCAAATCCTGACTTAATTCTCTATCCATCATAAAACTTAGTTGACCCAATCTAGTAATCAGATAAATGACTTTCAGGATACGATCTTGTATGAATGATCCCTCAGTTATTTTAGTATGGAATAATTGCTTAGATATCTCATATCTAGCAGTCCTACTCTGTTCTACATACAACTCTTTAAGATTGAGGAGTATAGTTGAGTATCCATACTCTCATGCTCCCTCTGCAACTCATTGCTCATAGAGGCCAGTATGATGCACTTGACAGTCAAACTGTCATTTTTTCACATCCTGTATGTGGATACCTCCTCCTCTATGGCACATCCCCAATCTTTTGTGGTTCGAGGATGTCAAGAATATATGAGAGCTTCTCCTGAGTGAGTATGATCTTTAAATTCCTCAATCAGTCCACATAATTGAGATCGGTCAACTTGTTGGAATCTAAAATTTTTTGCAATGATAGTGAAGATGCCATTTGTAGAATTTAATCTATAATAATTAAAGAACATTATATAAGCAAATAACTCATGTTGACTCATACAATTAAATAAGATCTTTAGATTTAATTATGCCTCTCACTATTTTATCGAACATCATAACCCTCTACTATGATGAACGAGACATATTTCATATTTATCTTAGTGGGATTGAGACCCTAATTCCTCATAATGATCTTATATTAACACAACAAATCCTTATGAGTTCATAGGTAGAAAACTCTTTCCAATTACATCTCATGCAATTTTCAATATCATATCTTGGCCTTTAAGACATTATTAGCCTTATGTTAATACAACAAGCTATAATGTTTTAGCTAAGTTAGACTCTTCATTTCAATACAGTCAAATTTTAATATAACTACCCTTGTATTAACACAACAAAGCAGTACATTCAAAATTACCGTAAGCATCTTCTATGCACCAGAATTATGTTATATCAATCCTTGTGACAAGCCTTATGTTAACACAACAAACTAGTCATAGTTCATGATGTAACATTAACCTAGCATGAACGAAGGCCCTTGGTAGTGTTTTCAACATTAGGGTTTTTCAATATCAAGATCGCTTAATCAAATCGACCAGGTAAGTA
The DNA here is from genome assembly GCF_000442705.2 of Elaeis guineensis. Taxonomy (NCBI): domain Eukaryota; kingdom Viridiplantae; phylum Streptophyta; class Magnoliopsida; order Arecales; family Arecaceae; genus Elaeis; species Elaeis guineensis. Next base: position 22,569,850 of record NC_026006.2, on the reverse strand, counting down.
AGGTGGGGTTCCCCCATTGCTTTCCTTAGATATCAATAAATTGATCAGGTCAGATAATGGAATCAATTAAAGAACCACCTATAACACTTTTCTAGACACCAATTGATCAATTGATCAAGAATTGGTTAACCCATAGTTGCATATCACTACCATATAATATAATTTTTAATGAGGGCTTTTATTTGGTCTCATGCATATTCTAACTATATAATGCCAATTTATGTATCAGCATTAAAATATTTTATATGAACGTTCATCATCCTAGGACAATCTTACAGCATAACTCCATTATGCTAGGACAACCTTATGTCAGGATGATGAAGTGGTGAATCATATATGCATCATTTCATATCATCATATGAAAATATAATAGAAGACATAAATTATTTTATAGTATAAATCATACTATGTATCATATAAACATTATGTATATATGATTGAACCAAACAAGGCCCGCTCTGATACCACTATAGGGTTTCAGGGTCGGCATGCACAGCGAAAGCATAATAAATTTTAAAATTTAAATTAAAAAATTTTAAATATAAAACTCTTAAACTAGTATCTCATTGATGATTAACAATCATATATAATATAAATTCAAAATTAAATTCAAGCTATAGAAGAATATCTGCAGCACTTAATCCAAATTTTGACAGAACCTCCACCAGGTGCCCAATTGTTCGCCCTCCAATGGTGATCTAAACAGGGCTATGATCAGGACACCAACTCTTTGAGATGATTTCTCCTTCAAAATTCTCACTTTGAGAATTTTTTTGGATACCAAGACCTCAAGACCCTCTTCCTCTTCTCCTAGCCTTCCTATCCCTACCTTTCTTCTCTCCTTGTCTTTCTTAATTCTCTTCCTAAACTCTTGTCCTAAAATTGAACTTGTCCATACTATTTTTGGACTTGTCCTAAGAAGAGAAGGAAGGGACTAATTGGATAATAGAGAGAGGATGTTAGAAAGAAAGGAGGAATTAGAAATCTAAATGAATCCAATCCCCCGGCGCACCCCCCTTTAAATACTTAGCGATAGGTTGCCTTCGGGAATTATTCGCGCCCCTTCCACGTGCCATCTCGCATCCATCAAAAAATCTCATGCATCCTGATAAATTATCATGCCCATCTGAAAGATTTTGACACATGGCAATCAATAAAAAAAATTCCAAGAGATGCTTCACGCAGAAGGACTCTTCAGAATATTTTTCTTGATGATTCTCCAATGCGTCGTGCAGCTTCCCATGGCATAATTTTTATCAACCATCCATCAGTGCAATTTTATCCATCCCATGGCCAAAAGTGAAGGTGCTAACATCAGAATGGTGTAGAAAAAATATTAGAATAAGAAGTGGCGTGACAAATGGGTTAGAGTCCTTCACAAGTTGGACTCTTGGTTAGGCGCATAGATCAGACTGACAGGATTTCCAATTTTGATGAATTTTCATGTTTAAACTAGAAGGAATTTTAACTTCCAAAAAAAAATTTATTTTTAAAATTAAGATAAGAATCACCTAAAAATTTATTTCACTATGGAACATTAGGTAAGCTCGAGGTTGAGGCATCCCATCTCATGAGACGTGAAAGCTATTTCTGACATAAAAACTGCACCCACACATAAGAAAAATTCTTGACTCATGGAGACTTTATTTTTTGGCTCCAAATTTTTGATATATATAGTTAAGGACTGACCCAACTCAAATTCAAAATTGATTTGAATTAATTTGACCTTAATTAGCCCAATTTAGAATCAATTTCAAACTCGATTTGAAACAGGGAGCTAGTTTTTGCAACATATGCTAGCATGTCAATTTTGCAAATATGATATAATCCAATTAGACCTCTGATCAATCTCCTTTGTGTGTGACCCATTGGGTTCCACATCTAGCTAGCAATAGGTCTGAGTGCAAGTCGATTTGATTTGATTAGAATTTAATCTAACCGATCTAGATCCAATCGAACTAACCTAATTTCAATAATTAGATCTCACAAAATAAGATTGACATCTAGTAATGTATCATGTCTACTTAGAAGATATAAAATTTTAGTAAAAATATCAAAAATACCCTTCAGTGAAAAGTTACCATACAATTTGATCCTATGATCTCCCTACACCCCGAATATGACTCTGGATATGGAATGATGTCAAATCCAATATCATACTCATATTTCTCTCAATCTTATATGATGATTCAATTAATGAAATATTAAAAAGTCTTTCTAATTTTTATTCTGCTTTGATCAAAGGCTTCCTGAATCATCCATCTATCAGAGCAAGTTAGATGCGATCTCCTCTTACTAGGAGTGATTGATTCTATGTTGACCTACTCACAATCTCCATACACATTCTACCATATCCGAAACACCCCATACATGACTAAATCATGAATGAGTATGAACCAAAAAATATGGATTCATGTATACAAGGTTCTATGGTAGTCTCAGGTCAAAAGATTATATGCACAACTTCCACTATAAGAAAACATCTTTTGACGGGTAAGTAAATTCCATAAGATGTTTCTTAAGTCAGATCAATTCAGTGAACTCATTCTCTAGGACTCTCTACCACATACATTAGGATTCACACTGGTATATGCACAGTAGGAGATCTCTTTTTTCTAACTTAGTTGAACCCAATCCTAAAATTGAACGACTGACCATGTTAAACCTGACAAACAAATGATTGAAAATCCTGAAGAACTATCTTGACAAATGAAAGAGTACTTTATTCTTTCCACCTATAACCTATCGATTTGTATCCACTTTCTGATATTTTTGTAAGTCATTATTAATTAGATCAAGTCGACCACAATCCAGATGCTTCCATCTTTCTATAGGAACATCAATGAAGATCCATACAAGCATCTAGATGAGTTCTTAGAAATCTGTTCTAACTAATGATGTACTTAGATTGATCTTGTTCTCTTTTTCACTAAAGGATAAAGTCAGGCACTAGGTTAGCATAATAGAGAGACCAATCCAAACTTGGACTAAAATGCAATATGATTTTCCTAAAAAATTCTATCCGATAGGTCAATCCAACACCATGAGGTGAGCCATCACCAGATTTGCTCAGCTTTCAGGAGAACAAATTCATGAGTCATGGGAGAGACTTAAGAAACTTCTAAGAAAATGCCCACACCATGGTTCATCTAAGTGACAAATTGTTCAAGCTTTCTATGAGAGTTTAGGAGATCAATATAGATAGATGATGGATGCATCTTGTGGAGGTGCATTCATGAGCAAGAGTGAGGATGAAGCCTATGCCTTGTTAGAAATCTTAAGTGAAAACTCGATCAACTATGCTTCATTATCTTCCTATGAAAAGTCAATTCCTCACCAAAAGTGGGCAGAAATCTAAGAGATCAAATATTTAGACTCTAGTTCTAAGGTTGACTGGAACCTGATAGCTCAAAAATTAGATAAAATTGATCTTCTTGTCCGAAAGTTAGATCAACTTTGAAGGGTTCCAACCACATAGTGAAAAGTAATTTTCAAAAATTTTAAAATTATACAAATCAGTAGTTCTATCACATAAAACTGCCAAGCCAGAATCCACAGAATCACCTTGCCGATATCGATCAAAGCAAAAACAAGCATGCATAAAGATAGAATTTTATACTTTCACCAAAATAAAAAAGGAACATGTTGGTGTTCTCCATGAGACTCCAAGGTAGAAGTCCTTCAATGGTGATCAACATGAAAGTTGGCCAAAGTCCTTCCCAATCAGTGCGCTGATGCAGCCTTATCTTCTCAAGAACATTGCCAGCTTCGAACTTGCATCACGATCGCACCAAAGCCCAGTTGCTTTTGATCTCACTATAAGAATGACATCAAGAAGACACTATTTAGATGTCACATAATCTAAGATTTAATTTTTATCTCCAACGTATTGAAAAATCAAATCCTAGGGCACTCAAGCAACACTTGCTGAAAATCTCACCACCCTTGTAGTAACTTTTGCCACTCAAAATTCTATCTTTTTTCCCTCAAATTTCTTTTAGAATTTTTTTTTTATTTACCACATCCCTCTTCTTAGTTTTAACTAAAAATCACCTCAAGAAGCCATGTGGGGCATCCCCTATAAATAGGGGACTAGGAGACATCACATGGGATGAAGGGGTGCCAACCTTTGGCGCTCCAACTTCCCATGTGCCAAATAAATTTACTAAGTAAATTTTTGGTGATCCAATTACTTGGAGCAAAAGAACTCTTAGTTTTCTATATGCCATAAAAAAATTAATAAATTTTAACATCAAAACATAGGATTTCTGATCAAAAATTTAAGGTAATGCATAGAAAATTAAGAGTCCACATTAAGAAGGACTCTTCCTTTCACACGCCTAAAATAAAGGGGACAGCATTTATTTTTGCTATGGATTCTTGTGAGTGCAGAAGACTCCTTCTCTACTTGAAATTCTTTCAAGTTAGATAAGGATCCAATGCAAATTGACCCAATCCCATTAAGTCAAAGCCAACTGGTCTAGGTTAGCTCAAACACTTTGATCTAAACCAATTTGGGAACTTGGGTTAATACAATATGCTAGCATATCAAATTAACCTAAAGAATTTATATTAAATTTTAATTAAATTAGATCAAGACTAAATTTTAAAGTATGTGACCCATTGGATTCTAAATCTAGCCAGTAGTGGATCAAGACTTTCGACATAACCCTAATCTGATGAGATTAGGTCATCCAAAGAGTCTCAATCAACTTGGACTCTTCTAAATTGACTCCAAAATTAAACTCTTTTAATTTTGATGAATTCATAAGTTAAGATTGACATCTAGCAATGTACCGTGACAATCCAAAAGATTTAAAATTTTGATAAAAAATTATCAAAATATCTTTTAATGGTAAGTTCCCATTTAATTCATTCCTTCAGTCAAACAACATCTCAGATGAGCTGTGAGTATGAAAATATGTTAAACCCAATCACTTATCATTATGTATCTCGATTAGAAGGTGATGATTTAGTTGATGATACGTTAAAATTTTTTTTCTAATTATCATCCTGCTTTGGCCAAAACTCCCAAATCAACGACCTATGAGATCACATAGGATATTCGCTCTCCTTATTAGGAATGACTGATCTCTTATTGATCACTCATAACCTTCATGCACTCTTCACCATATCTAGAACACCTCACACTAGGGTCAGAGAACCAAGTTAGGTAGTGAACCAAAACATGGGTCCAAGTACACAAGGTAGCATGGTGATCTCGGTCTAAAGATCACTTACACAACTCCCACTAGAGAATCATCAGTTGATATGTAAATAAGACTCCATCTGATATTCTCTCATAGGTTAATTTAGTGAACTCATTCTCTAATGAGCACCCATATCCTTGTATTAGTGTCACCACATAAGTAGTTGTGAGATCAACCATCCTCATTTCTGAGCATACATAGGATATGCCAGTCTTACCAATATTATTGATCTCTGACTCAATGTACCAATGATTCGGAATATTTTAGGTTAGGACTATCAAGAAATTAGGTCTCATTGGCGTGATCTCATCACGGCCCTAAAATTATTGCCCAAACCTATGGGGTTCATTATAATCTTAAAATAAAAAAGATGCAGCATATAATGAAATAAAAATATTTTATTTTATTAATAAAAAAATATCAATTACATAAGTCTGAAAGATAATTATAATAAACACCCTATCACAATGCATATGCGATTGGCTTGTAGGGCATTATTCTTTCAATCTCCCACTTGCACTCAAAGCCAATCATCCCTATACTTGATACCAATGCTATCAAGGTGGCGGTCAAACTACTGCATTGACAAAGCCTGACTAAACGAGTTTGCTATATTATTCTTAGTGTCAACTCGCTCCATGATCACATCATGTCTTTTGACAATCTTCTGAACGAGGTAGAACCATCTTAGGATGTGTTTGGATTTATGGTGAGACCTTGGTTCTTTGGCTTAGCAACTGCCCAAGTATTATCACAATAAAGAAGCACTAGTTGTTCAATCTTCAAAATCATACCCAACTTTATGATGAATTTCTTCATCCAGATGGCCTCCTTAGCAACCTCACTTGTAGCAATATACTCAGCCTCAGTGACTGAGTCAGCAACCATTTGCTGTTTGAAATTTTTTCAACTTACTACACCACCATCAAGATGAGCACATATCCAGATATCGATTTGTTATCATCTGGATCAGATTGGAAACTAAAATCAATATAACCTTCCAGTTTTAAATCAGATCCATCATATATCAAAAAAATATCTTTAGTTCTTCTCAAATACTTGAGTATGTTTTTCACAGCTTTCCAATAATCCTCCCCGAGATCAGCCTGAAATCTGCTTATAATGCCTAAGGCATAAGCAACATCAGGTCTAGTACATAACATAGCATACATTATCGATCCTACAGCTGAAGTATAAGGAATAGAACTCATTCTATTTCTCTCTTCAGGTGTCTTAGGAGACATCTTCTTAGAGAGTTGTGTGCCATGACCTATGGGCAAGTAACCTCTTTTACTTTTCTCCATGTTGAACCTCTTCAACACCAGATCAATGTACCTAGACTGAGACAAGCCAAGCATCCTTTTCGATCTATTCCTATAGATCTTTATACCAAGTATATAGAATGCCTTACCCAAGTCTTTCATGAAAAATTTTTGTGATAGCCAAGTCTTGACCGATTGCAACATCGAGATATCATTCTCAATGAGCAGCATGTCATCCACAGATAAAATCAAGAAGATAATAGCACTCCCACTATTCTTCCTGTATACATAAGGTTCATCCATTTTTTTTGATGAAGTCAAATGATTTGAGTATCTCATCAAAATGAATATTCCAGCTCCTCGATGCTTACTTTAATCTATAAATGGATCTATTGAGCTTACATACCTAATTTGCTCTCCCAATTGAGACAAATCCCTTTAGCTGAGTCATATAGACTTCTTCCTCAAGGTTTCTATTGAGGAAGGTAGTCTTGACATCTATTTGTCAAATCTCATAATCATAGTATGCTGCTATAGTAAGCATTATCCGAAGAGACTTGAGCATGGCTACCGGTAAAAAGGTTTCTTCATAATCAATACCCTATTTTTGCCTGAAACCTTTTGCCATCAGCCTGACCTTATAGGTCTCTACCTAACCATCTGCTCCAATCTTCTTTTTAAAGATCCATTTGTAGCCTATTGGGATCACATCCTCAGGCGCATCAATCAAAGTCCATACTTGGTTGACATACATGGAGTCCATTTCAGATTTCATAGCATTGAGCCACTTATCAGAGTCACTACTCATGATGGCTCCGAATAGGTCGTGGGATCATCATTCTCAATGATGTGAGTTGTATTGTCATTCTCAATAACAAATCCATATCTGAGTGGTACATTATGCACTCTACTCAACTTTCGGAGAGGAGGTGTGTGTAGTGGCTATGCCTCAACAATGGGCACATCTGATTGCGAACCATTTGGTAAGTCCTGGATAGATTGTAGGTTTTGAACTTCCTCAAGTTCAACAGACCTCCCACTGCCTCCTTTTTGGATAAACTCTTTCTCCAAAAAAATGATATGCCTACCAACAAACACCTTTTGTTGAGTAGGATTATAGAAATAACATCCTATACTCTCTTTGGGATAACTTACAAACCTATATTTTTCTGATCTAACATCCAACTTATGTCCATCAATATTTTTCACATAAGCTGGGCAATCCTAAATCTTAAAATGCTTAAGATTGGGTCTTTTCTCTTTTCATATTTCATTTGAAAGACTAGAAATAGATTTTGAAGGCACTTTATTTAAGATATACGTTGTGGCCTCGAGAACATATCTCCAAAAGAATATCAGAAGATCTATGAAATACATTATGGAACGTACCATATCTAATAAGGTATGATTCTGCCTTTTTGTAATTCTATTTAATTATGGAGTATAAGGAGGTGTCCATTGAGAGAGTATTCTATTTAGTTTCAAATAATCAAGAATCTCATTAGACAAGTTTCTCCTCCTTGATCAGATCAAAGAGTTTTAATAACTTTACCAGTTTATTTCTCAACCATTCTTTGATACTCTTTAAATTTGTCAAAGGCTTCAGATTTATATTTTATCAAATACACATATCTAAATCTAGATCTATCATCAATAAATATGATGAAATAAGAGTATCCACCTCTGGCTTGAGTCGACATTGGACCACATACATAAGTATGTACAAGGTCCAAAATATCACTTGCCCTTTCTCCATGTCCAATAAATAGAGTTTTGGTCATTTTTTTCATGAGGCAAGATTCACAAGTTCCATATGATTCATAATCATAAGGATCAAAGAAATTATCTTTGTATAACTTGTTAATCCTTGACTCATTTATATGGCCAAGTTGGCAGTACCAAAGGTATGTGACATTCACATCTTCTCTCTTTCTTTTCTTCATATTATCAACATGAAGCACATTATCATTGAGTGAAAGAAATAAAAGACCATTATCAATAAAGGCACTTTCATAATATTCATTAGAAAAGTAAATAGAACAACTATTGTTCTTTACATTAATTTCAAAATCTTGTTCCAATAACAATGGTACAGAAATAATATTTCTAACAACATTAGGAATGTAACAATAGATCTTCAGTTCTAAAACCTTATAAGAAGGCCACTTCAAAACCCTGATTCCAATGGCTTCAGCCTGAATGGACTCTCCACTAGCGTCGAACAGCTCGAAATCACCTTTATTCAGATTTCCTACGTCCTGTAGATTCTGCAATGATTTGCAAAGGTATGAACCATAGACGGTATCCAATACCCAAAAATCTAAAAATGAAGTACTTAAGGATAAATTAATTTATATTATATACAAACCTTTAGCAACGTTTGCTAATTTCACAGTTGCAACGTACTCCTTGCAATTCTTCTTCCAGTGGCCCTCTTTGCCACATTGATGACAAATACCTTTAGTGGAGATCTTCTTTGCCTTCTTCTTGGAGATGCCAGCCTTAGGGTTCATCTTTTTTTTTTGAACCCTTCTTTGTCTTTTTCTTGCTTATCTTATCGACATGAAGAATTTGAACCTTTTCACCCTTGAAATGGCTCTCTACTGTTTTCAGCATGTTTAGCAGTTCTGGTAGGCTGATGTTTAGTTTGTTCATATGATAATTAATAACAAACTGAGAAAAAGAGTCAGGAATAGACTACAAGATCAAATCTTGACTCAGTTCACCGTCCATGGCAAAATCCAGCTATCTTAGATGAGTGATCAAATCAATCATCTTTAGGATATGGTTTGCAGGGAGGTGCCTTCAGTCATGTGGGTACGGAACAACTGCTTTGATATCTCATATCAAACTATTCAACTTTGTTCCCCATATAACTCCTTAAGATTAAGGAGAATAGAGGGAACGTCCATGTCCTCATGTTGTCTCGGAAGCTCATTGCTCATAGAAGCAAGCATGATGCATTTGACAGTCATACTGTCATCTTTTCACATCTTATATGCAGCTCTATCCTCCTCAAAAGCATCTTTCCCAAGAGAATCTAGAGCAGGTGTATCCAAAATGTAGGAGACTTTCTCCTGAGTAAGAACAATTCTCAAGTTTCTTAACCCATCGACATAGTTGGATCTAGTCAACTTGTTTGCATCTAGGATACTTCTAAGTGAAAGTGAGGATGCCATGAGTATAGTTAATCTACAGTAACAAGAACGTAATATAAACAGATAACTCATGATGACATACATAATTAGACTAGAACTTTTATCTAATTATGTCTCCTACTATTTTATTGAACTTCATATCCCTCAAATATAAAAATCAAAAAACATACTAGTATCTCTTAGTGGGATTGAGATCTCTATTTTTCATAAACACCTTGTGGATAGCACAACAAGCATTCATAAGTTCAAGAGTAAGAAACTCTTTACCAATTGTGCCTTTACAAGTCTCAACATCATTTCTTTCTGACCTCTAGATCACATATAATCTTGTGGATAGCATAACAAACTATAGTGTTCTAGTTAAGTTGACCCTTCAATCCATATGGTCAAACTTAAATAATGCTGCTCTTGTCGATAACACAACAAAGTAACACTATTCAAATATGCCATAAGCATCAATATGCACTTGATCAAAATCATGTCAATCTCTATAGTAAGCCTTGTGGATAGCACAACAAGCTCACTAAGATCTTGACATACTCTATCAATCAAATTTGAAGGAAGGCCCTTGTAATATCTACATCACTTAATCAATCTAAGTCTAAAATTCAACAAGATCAAATTGGCTAGGTAAGTAGGTGGGAGGCTCCCCGTAGCTTTTCTAGACACCAACAGAGTTGGCCAGGCTAGCATACGAACCTAGTTATAAAACCACCATTCACACTTTTCTCAACACCAATTGATCTTAATAATTTAACTTTTGATTAAAAAGTGAATCCCAACATTACAACTTAATATAATTAAACAAGAGATTTTAAACTGGTCTCGGCACATCCTAACTATAAGCACATAAAATGTACACTACAAATATGTAAATTTGTATGCTTCAACTATTCATAATAACAATTATATGACATGCTAAAATGATATAAGGGTGCAATGGGTATCAAAATATATGTCAAGTATTTTGAAGAAAAAATAGCAAACTCTAATCACATTAGGCATGCTTTACACCCTTAACAATGCATCAATTTGAGCATCATACAACCATGATAATATAAATTTTAAAATTATCATAAATTAATAATTTAATAATTAAAAATAAATATCATGACATATATAAAGTCAAAAATAATTTTTGAGTTTAAAGGATTGATGCTATAAATCAATGCAAATTTTTTTAGCAAGATATGCACAAGAACGATTCTATGCACAACTATTGCACTTGTTTGATTGAATCAAACAAAGGTGGCTCTGATACCACTGCTGAGTTTTGGCCATGCAGTAGAAAGTAATTTTCAAAAATTTTAAAATCATACAAATCAGTAGTTCTATCACATAAAACAACCAAGCCGAAATCCAAACTTTAGAATCACCTTGCCGATATCGATCAAAGCAAAAACAAGCATGCATGGGGATATAATTTTATACTTTCATCAAAATAAAAAAGTGACATGCTGGTGTTGTCCATGAGACTCCAAGGTAGAAGTTCTCTAATAGTGATCCACATAGAAGTAGGCCAAAGTCCTTCCCAACCAATGCGCTGCCACAGCCTTGTCTTCTCAAGAATACTGCCGACTTCAAACTTGCGTCACGATCGCACCAAAGCCCAGTTACTTTCAATCTCACCACTAGAATGGTACCACGAAGATACTCATCAAATTTTATACAACCTAAGATTTAATTTTTACCTCCAACACATAAAAAAATAAAATCATAGAGCACTCAAGCAACACTTGCTAAAAATCTCACCACCCTTGTAGCAACTTTTGCCACTCAAAATTCTCTCATTTTTTTTAAATTTTTTTTAATTTTTTTTTTTTATTTACCACATCCCTCTTCTTGGTTTTAGCTAAAAATCATCACAAGAAGCCATGTGGTGCATCCCTTATAAATAGGAGACCAGGGGACGTCACATAAGATGAAGGGGCACCAACCTTTGGTGCTCCAACTTCCCACTCACCAAATAAATTCATCGAGTGAATTTTTGGTGATCTAATTAATTAAAGTAGAAGGACTCTTAGTCTTCTATTTTCCATAAAAAATTTAATAAATTTTGGTGTCAAAACATAGGATTTCTGGTCGAGAATTTAAGGTAATGCGTAGAAAATTAAGAGTCCTCATTAAGAAGGACTCTTCCTTTCACACGACTAAAATAAAGGGGATGGCATTTATTTTTGCCATGGGTTTTTATGGGCATAGAAGACTCCTTCTCCACTTAAAACTCTTTCAATTTGGATAAGGATCCAATCCAAATTGACTCAATCCCATTAGGTCAAAGCTAACTGGTCTAGGTTAGCTCAAACACTTTGATCTAAACTAATTTGGAAACTTGGGTAAATACAATATGCTAGCATATCAAATTAAACTATAAAATTTATATAAAACTCTAATTAGATCAGATTAAGGTCAAATATCAAAGTGTGTGACCCATTGGGTTCCAAATCTAGCTAGCAATGGATCAACACTTTTGATGTAACCCTAATTCGATGAGATTAGGTCATTCGAAGAGTCCCAATCAACTTGGACTCTTCCAAATTGACTCTAAAATTAAATATTTTTAATTTTAACAAATCTATAATTCAAAATTGATATCTAGCAATATGTCATGACTATCTGAAAGATTTAAAATTTTGATAAAAATTATAAAATATGCTTCAGTGGCAAGTTCTCATGTAATTCAATCCTTCAGTCAAACAACATCCCAAATGAGCTATGGGCATGAAAATATGTCAAACCTAATCACTTATCATTATGTATCTCAATCAGAAGGTGATGATTAAGTTGATGATATATTAAAATTTTTTTTCTAATTATCATCCTGCTTTGGTCAAAGACTTCAGAATCAACGACCTATGAGATCATATAGGATGTTCGCTACCCTTATTCGGAGTGACCGATCCTTATTGATCACCCATAACCTCCATGCACTCTTCACCATATCCAAAACACCCCATATAAGAATCAGAGAATCAAGTTAGGTAGTGAACCAAAATATGGATCTAAGTACACAAGGTACCATAGTGACCTCAGGTCTAAGGATCACTTACACAACTCCCACTAAAGAATCATCAATTGACATATAAATAAGACTCCATCTGATATTCTCTCGTAGGTCAATTCAGTGAACTCATTCTCTAATGAGCATCAATATCCTTATATTAGTGTCACCATACAAGTGGATGTGAGATCAACCATCCTCATTTCTGAGCATACATAGGACATGCCAGTCTTATCGGTATCATTGATCTCCAACTCAATATATCAACAACTAAAAATATTTTAAGTTAGAACTATCAAAAAATTAGGTCTCACTGGCATGATCTCATCATGGCACTAAAACTATTGTCCAAACCTATGGGGTTCATTATAATCTTAAAATAAATAAGATACAACATATAATGAAATAAAAATACCTATTTTATTAATAACAAAAATATCAATTACATGAGTTTGGAAGATAAATTACAATAAATACTCTATCGCAATCTGTATGCAATTGGCTTGTAAGGCATTATTCTTTCAAACTTCTAGCCCTAGGTCAATAATCTCCAACACAATACACATCACCTTTTAATTATCAGGAGATTGTTCTATCTGTGCTAGCCCAGTCCATCATATGAGTAAATGTCCCATGGCTGCATAGTTTCCATCTTTTATCCAAGAACAAGTCCAAACCGCACAAGGCTACTCCAAGCCGGTTAATGATCCATTCACAAACACATATTACCCAGGTTAGAGGAATTACCCCATTTTTTTTTGAAAACTCCAACAGACTCAAGCTCATTTTCAAATTTCTCTGATGTAAAATTTTTAAAATAGATCCTAATACTAGAATTATGCCTATAATAGAGGTTAGTCTAATCAACCTATCCAGCCATCATATCACAATCAGCCATCATATCTACCTCCTCAATAGACCAACAAAGCCGATGATAGGTTTTCTCAACTTTAATAACTGATTATGATCCAATAGCAATCTATCGTCAGACTAGAAGTACCAATAGATTAGTTAGCTAAGTCCACCATGAGGAAAGAACCATGTCAATTATCGAGCCAATCGATAGTGAATCTTAGGAATAACCCACCCAATATCTACCAACTACCTAAACCTAGTCATCAATTCAATGTCCCACCTAAGAATCTCTAATTTGAGAATGCCAAAATAATTTCTGAGCTTAGAAGTGGTAGAATTTTTAAGGACTCATACCAAGATCAGGTGAGAGAGACTAATACTAATGCTAGCCAAAATATAAACTTAGAAGAAGAGGTTAGTACTAAAACTAACCGCATAGAAGAACCTGAGTCTGAAACTAATACTGATATTGGTTCCAATCCAAGTGAGAGAGATAAAGGAAAGACTAGAGTAGATGAGTTATCCGAGATATATAAACCTAGAGTCATGTTTCCTTCAGCCTTAGAAGTTGGTTCTTTTCATAAAAAGCAAGGAGTATGCAATGAGGAGCTAATCAAATTGCTTAAGCAAGTTCATATTAATCTACCCCTCCTCGATGCGATTAAGCACATTCTGATGTACGCTAAATTTCTCAAAGAATTTTACACCCAAAAGCATGAGTCATGAACCACAAAGAGAATTATGCTGTCTGAGGATGTAAGTGCAATCCTATTGAACCCATTGTCTCAAAAAATAAAAGATCCTGATGCTCCTTTTATTTCATGTGTTATAGGAGGCATCACCTTTGATCGAGCCCTGTTAGATTTAGGAGCTAGTGTGAATCTACTTTCAACCTTGATCTATAAAAAATTTAGGATAGGAGAACTAAAATCCACATTAATTATTTTACAACTAGCTGATAGATCTGTAAAGATGCCATATGGTCTAATTGAGGATGTTCTAGTTAGAATAAATAAATATTATTTTTCAGTAGACTTCCTCATACTTGATATGGAACCATCCCAAGAGCTGAATCAGAATCCTATAATTCTAGGTCGTCCATTCTTAGCCACTATCAATGCCAACATCAATTATAAAACAAGAGCTATGGATATTTCTTTTGGAGATCAAAAGGTGAGAATCAATATTTTTAATGCCTTGAAGTATGTTCAAAAAGAAGAAAACTGTTCTAATCTGATAGATAAGATAGTTGAATCCGATTCCTCCTTAGATTTGATGAAAGATGATTTTCTAGATGAGCCCATTGAAGAAATCCAAGTCTAGGAGGTGAATGTCCTGTTGATTCACCTCACTCACTACCTTGGTCAATGAGAATTGAGCCCTTATCTGAGCTAGAAATTAAACCATTATGTCCTTCGATTCAGTTCCCATAACAACTTGAATTGAAATCTTTGTCTGAATCACTTAAGTATATATTTCTAGGACTTGAGAAAATCCTGCTAATAATCATTGTATTGGATCCAACTCTTAATTTAGAAATCTAATTTAGGAGCATTTTAGAAAAATGTATAGAAATAATTCTCGATAAATAAGAAACTGAAAATGGAGTCATAAACCCCTTCCAAAAATTGATAATAATGAAAGAATGGAGTTTATCAATAATAAGGTTGTGAACTACTTTCTAGAAATTGGCAACCAAGTAATGAAATTTATTAATGATGGGGTTGCAAGATAGCTTTCTAAATTTGGATGTGAATGATTACTAAAATTTTTCAATCCAGTATTTGATCCTGGGTAGGTGAGAGAATCAGCATAGTCTGGCTGAAGACTTTAAACTTAGTGCTTATTAGAAGGCAACCCAGCTTTTATATTAGAATCTTTATTTTTAACTTATCTTTTTTTTAAGTTTAGGATTAAGTTTGGGAGACAACTAATTTTGAAAAGACTTCGAGTGAAATCATGAAGGCCAGGCCGAACCAAGTATACATTTGGATCAGGTAATATCTCTCCTTTTCTTCCTTTTTATCTGTTATATTTTATTTTTTCTACTCCATTAAGGATAATATCGATTAAGTCAAAGGGAGAATAATAAAAAAAATTTTAAAAAATCCTCAAATAAGTTAGTATTTAGCGGTTAGACACTTGATTATGCTCAAGAATCGAGTTAAATCAAGTATATTTTTTTTAAAAGTTAATTGATGCACAAAAGAGAGTTTGTGAGATACTGAGGGATTAAGTATTAAGAAAATTCAATAATGAGTTAAGTCTAAAATATAAATATTTTTTATGTGAGTACTTCTAATTCCTTCTACCAGCATCAAAGAAGACTTTACTTCCTATGGGCTTGTGTAGGATAACTATACATTTCTTTATAAAATAAATTACTTTATAAATTGAAAAAAAGTTTTCAAAAATTTCATACTGAGTAACTGGACCTCTTTGCCTAAGCAAGCATTGAGTTTTACGTCAAAAGGTATGAAAGACAAAGAAGCTCTGTTGTAAAGTTAGTCTTAACTCGTAGCCTATTTGATTCGAGCTAGTAAGCCTAAAGGGTATTCTATATCTAGTATCCTAAAGCCATCTGATTTGGAGGTCACTGGCTAAAAACTCACTACATGGGTTAGACAAAAATCTTAAGAAATTAAGATACTTAATAGTAGTATGATACTTTAAAAAAAAATCAATAAATAAAGGATAGAAGTAACAATACACTTGCCCCTATGAAAGTTAGATGATTTAGAGATAAAGGTAGGGATAATTTAGAAAAAGATTTAGAAAAAATTTAGTATTCTTGGCTTAACTCCCATATTGATTAGTACTAATACCCCAATGATATAACTCACTCATGCTCTACTGAACATCACTAGTGTTGGGTATAAAATACCCTCAGCCGAAGTTCTCAGCGGGATTGACCCTTGCAGGTCCCCTCCGACTTTTGACTACTGGTGGACTCCTCCCGGACTCCTACGGGAGCCGGCCTCCATCCACAACTCTAACTAGTGGACTCCGCCCGGACTCCTATGGGAGCCGGGCTCCGTCCACAACTCTAACTATTGGTAAGCTCCGCCCAGACTCCTACGGGAGCCGGGCTCCGTCCACAACTTCAACTGCAAGGAAGACTCCGCCCGGACTCCTACTGGAGCCGGGCTCCGTCACCAACTTCAACTGCTGGTAAGCTCCGTCCGGACTCCTACAGGAGTCGGACTTCGCACCTGACTTTAATTGCAGGAACACTCCGCCCGAACTCCTACGGGAGTCGGGCTTCATCCACAACTCAACCGCAAGGAAGACTCCGCCCAGACTCCTACGGGAGCCGGGCTCCGTCACCAACTTCAACTGCTGGTAAGCTCCGTCCGGACTCCTACGGGAGCCAGACTTCACACCTGACTTTAATTGCAGGAAGACTCTGCCCGGACTCCTACGGGAGCCGGGCTCCGTCCACAACTTCAACCGCAAGGAAGACTCCGCCTGGACTCCTACGGGAGCCAGGCTCCGTCACCAACTTCAACTGTTGGTAAGCTCCGTCCGGACTCCTACGGGAGCCGAACTTCGCACCTGACTTTAATTGCAGGAAGACTCTGCCCGGACTCCTACGGGAGCCGGGCTCCGTCCACAACTTCAACCGCAAGGAAGACTCCGCCCGGACTCCTACGGGAGTCGGGCTCCGTCACCAACTTCAACTGCTGGTAAGCTCCATCCGGACTCCTACGGGAGCCGGACTTCGCACCTGACTTTAATTGCAGGAAGACTCCGCCCGGAATCCTACGGGAGCCGGGCTCCGTCCATAACTTCAACCGTAAGGAAGACTCTGCCCGGACTCCTACGGGAGTCGGGCTCCGTCACCAACTTCAACTGCTGGTAAGCTCCGTCCGGACTCCTATGGGAGCCGGACTTCGCACCTGACTTTAATTGCAGGAAGACTCCGCCCGGACTCCTACGGGAGTCGGGCTCCGTCCACAACTTCAATCGTAAGGAAGACTCTGCCCGAACTCCTACGGGTGTCGGGCTCCGTCACCAACTTCAACTGCTGGTAAGCTCCGTCCGGACTCCGACGGGAGCCAGACTTCACACCTAAATTTAATTGCAGGAAGACTCCGCCCGGACTCCTACGGGAGCCGGGCTCCGTCCACAACTTCAACCGCAAAGAAGACTCTGCCCGGACTCCTACGGGAGCCAGGCTCCGTCACCAACTTCAACTGCTGGTAAGCTCCGTCCGGACTCCTACAGGAGCCAGACTTTGCACCTGACTTTAATTGCAGGAAGACTCTGCCCGGACTCCTACGGGAGTCGGGCTCCGTCCACAACTTCAACCGCAAGGAAGACTCCGCCCGGACTCCTACGGGAGCCGGGCTCCGTCACTAACTTCAACTACTGGTAAGCTCCGTCCGGACTCCTACGGGAGCCAGACTTCGCACCTGACTTTAATTGCAGGAAGACTCTGCCCGGACTCCTACGAGAGCCGAGCTCCGTCCATAACTCCAACTGCTGGTAAGCTCCGCCCGGACTCCTACGGGAGCCGGGCTCCATCCCCAACTTCAACCGCAAGGAAGACTCCGCCCGGACTCCTACGGGAGCTGGGCTCCGTCACCAACTTCAACTGCTGGTAAGCTCTGTCCGGACTCCTACGGGAGCCGGACTTCGCACCTGACTTTAATTGCAGGAAGACTCCGCCCAGACTCCTACGAGAGCCGGGCTCCGTCCCCCACTCCAACGGCTGCAGGCAGACTTCGCCCGGACTCCTACGGGAGCCGAACTCCGCCCATGACTCCAACAGCAAGGACATTCCACCCAGACCCCTACGGGAGCCGGACTCCACCCCCGGTTGTGAGTGAAGGAAGACTCCATCCGAGCTCCTGCCGAAGCTAGATTCTGAGCTCCTCTCGGACAGATGGCTAACTACCTCTCTCCGCCAGACACTCCAGCCGGACTTCAGCTGGCAGACCTTCATCTCCTGGCGCGCCACAGTAACAGCCGCGATTCTGCTCCATTCCCTGCAGCAGATTCCACGTGGCTCCATCACTCCACGACCCTGCTCCACGGCAGATTTCACGTGGCTCCATCACTCCACGACCCTGCTCCACCTCCTGCGATGGATTCCATGCGGCTCCATGACTCCCTGGCAGGCCATAATAATGGCCACGGTCCTGCTCCACTTCCTGCGACGGATACCACGCGATTTTTCTATCCTTTGGCAAGTCGTGACAACGGACGCCACTCCACTCCTCGTGGTAGACTCCACGTGGCACGCCCCGGCAATAGCCACGGGTCCACCCCGCTACTCTCCGCAACAAACTTTCCCCGACTATGGGTGGCCCACTGCCAAACGGTTACAGGCATCACCATCAGTTTGTTGCCCCCTCCGCCTATAAAAGGAGGAACCCCAGATACGTTATTCTATAAGCTCTCATTTTTACCTAGAAACTTTGCTAAAATTTTCGTTTGAGCACTCCATTCTTGTTGAGACAGAGAACTGACTTGAGCGTCGGAGGGTCTTGCTAGAGCAACCCCACCTCCGGTTTAGACTTCTTTTGCAGGTCCCAGCGGCGACCGCGACTCCAGCTTCTCCGACGTAAGTGGATTTTTGCACCAACAGGATTGGCGCTAGAGGAAGGGCTGTGTCTTCGCAGTACCCTTGTTCTTAAAGGGGCGCTCAACGGGACCGGCCCCGGGCATCTTTTTCGGCATCCTCTCCTCCCTCCTTTGCTTGGTCTTTGCCCGATGCCTCCCCGCAAGGCATCCACATGACGATCCACGGCCTCCGCAGCCAGATCTCAGGCTCCGATCTCACCTCCAGTTTTTCAGCCTCCTCCTCCTCCTCCTCCGGCGATGGCGGTCGGTGCGGAGCAATTTGATCTGCTGGCATAGTAGGTCAGAGGCCTCACTGAGGCCGTACAGGCCATGCAGCAGCAGTAGCAGCCGCAAGCATCAGTGCGCCTGGAAAGGGTGTCACCGGAACACCAGAATCCGACGGTGGGGTGGGCCACTTGGGCCAGCCATCCCATCTTTCCTGGGAAGACGAACCCGAGGGTGGAGAGCCCTCAATCGGATCACGACTCCACCCCTAGAAGATCCCTGCCCCCATTCTGCCAGAGGACCCTCGAGACCCGAAGTCGAGAGGATTTCCTGGACCGGAGACTCCATGAGATGAACCGACGGATCGAAGAACTCTGCCATGCTCCCCCCGCTTATGGTGAGGATATTTGCACTGACCCTCCCTTTTCTCAAATGATCATGCAGGAACCGATCCCGCCAAACTTCAAACTCCCCCAGTTCGAAAGCTACGACGGGACTTCAGACCCGATCAATCATCTGGAAGCCTTCCGGATGATGATACTGCTTCATGGCGCACCCGACGCCATTCTATGCTGAGCCTTCCCATCCACCTTGAAGGGAGCGGCGAGAAACTGGTACTCGATGCTGAAGTCGGGTACCATCTTTTCCTTCGATCAAATGAGCCATCAATTTGTGGCCCATTTTGTCAGCAGCCGGCGCCCCCGGAAGGGCTCGGAGTCCCTCATGAATATCAGGTAGAGGGAGGGGGAATCCATTTGGGCCTACATCAACCGCTTCAATGTTGCAGCGCTGGAGGTTCGAAATTTGGACCAATCGGTAGCAATGCCGCTCTGAAGGGCGGCCTTCAGAGGAATGACCTTTTGTTCTCTTGGGAGAAGAAGTACCCCAGGATTTTACTGATTTGTTGGCTCGGGCTGAAGGGTACGCCCGAGCGGAAGAAGCCTTCAAAATGAAGGATGAGGAGACTGCGAGAGAGCGGCAGGCGGGAGACTCGAGTAAGCCCGCAGTCGAAAAAAGGTCAAGAGAAGCTCGGCCGCATTCTCGATCCCCTCCTGGGCACAAGCGTGCCCATACTCCACCCCGGGTATGTAGGCAGAGAAGTCCAGATCGTGGGGTTTGACGGGGTTCACCACCGGGAAGATTCCGCAACTACGCCCCTCTTAATGCCTCGAAGACCCAGGTATTGATGGAGGTCAGGGAGCAGCTCCCTAGGCCAGAGAGGATGTGCACACACCCCGGGAAGCGCAACCCCAACAAGTTTTATCTCTACCACCGTGACCATGGCCACGACACGGAAGAATGCATCCAGCTCCAAGACGAGATCGAGGAGCTCATCCGGCGAGGTCGACTCGACAGGTTCATCCGACGTCGGCCTGAGGATAGAAAAGATCGGCCAAGGGCCCTGCCGCAACCTGAACCGCCAAGGAGGGAGGAGTAGCCCGGGGATCGGCCTCCAATTGGGACCATCGACTCCATCATCGGAGGGCCTCAAGGAGGAGCAGACCTTCCATGACCATGGAACTCGGGAAACCTATAAATGTATCGCTTACGACCTTGCCCTGAATCTAAATTCCTTTTGACTTTGCATGTTCCTCCCATTTGGCATGGATTTGTTATGACTGGGGATGACCCCTTCAAACAATTAAAACAAGGTTATGTTAGGAATGGGAGGAGAACCTCATCCTAACATAAATAAAATGAAAGTCCGATTACCTTGAGATCGGATTGGGGGAGAGGCCTTACAACGCCCTAATGCGCCCCCACAGTCATGTCAGGAATGGAGGAGAACCTCATCCTAACATAAATAAAATGAAAGTTCGATTACCTTGAGATCGGATTGGGGGAGAGGCCTTACAACGTCTGAATGCACCCCACAGCCATGTCAGAAACAGGAGGAGAACCTCATCCTGACATGAGCAAAGTCAAAGGCCCGGTTCTTTTAGACCGGATGGGGGGAGAGGCCTTACAACGCCCGAATGCGCCCCCACAGCCATGTCAGAAACAGGAAGAGAACCTCGTCCTGACATGAGCAAAGTCAAAGGCCCGGTTCTTTTAGATCGGATGGGGGGAGAGGCCTTACAATGCCCTAATGCGCCCCACAGCCATGTCAGGAACAGGAGGAGAACCTCGTCCTGACATGAGCAAAGTCAAAGGCCCAGTTCTTTTAGATCGGATGGGGGGAGAGGCCTTACAACTCCTGATGCGCCCCCACAGCCATGTCAAGAACAGGAGGAGAACCTCATCCTGAAATGAGCAAAGTCGAAGGCCCGATTCTTTTAGACTGGATGGGGGGAGAGGCCTTACAACACCCTAATGCACCCCCACAGCCATGTCAAGAATAGAGAAAACCTCATCCTGACATGAGCGAAGCCGAAGGCCGGTTCTTTTAGATCGGATGGGGGAGAGACCCTTGCGATGGCCCTTATGTGCCCCCGCGGCCCATTGGAAACAGGAGGAGAACCTCATCCTAACCTGAGCTAAATCGACTACGTCAGAATGGAAGGAGAACCTCATCCTGACGGTGACGAAACCCGACCGCCCAATAAGATCGGATGAAGAGGAAAGGCCCCTCGGCGGCACCTTCACACTTCTACGCAACCCCGTAAAAAGCAAGGGGAGGGCCCTCACTTCGAAAAGAGGAGGGAAATTAAAAAGAAAAGTGATGAACTATGTTAGAAACAGATGAAGGACAAACCACACCAAAGACCTAAGGAACCTCGTCTCAACAAAGACGAAAGTTCCTACCAAACGACCCCGGCCTTTAAGAAGGCTCTCGACACAGATCAAGAAAACAGCAATGCCTCCGAGGTAACACGGAGTTTGGACCACCAAGCTCGAGCCTACGGCCATGAACGATGAGAAAAGCGAACCAGCGTATCGACGACTGGGCACCTCCAAACGACGTCAATGTTGGACAAGTCGAATGACAAGAGAAGTTCGGCGGACGATAATTTAATGCAATATGCGGACGAGGTAACACAAAATCCCTTTTTCATTCCATTTGTGAAATATACATCACGAAGCCCAGAAGGCCAAAGGAAGAAAAGCAAAATGACAAAAGCGAAACAAAACAACAAAAGGGAAAATGTATACATGAAAAGACAGAAGGCCAAGAAGAGCCCTAGGGAAGCTCTGCTCCTTCCGACCTAGAATTATCTACTCCACCCCTTATCCAGACTGCCTCAGATTTTCAACTTCTTCTTCTAGCTCTCTCTTTTTCAGCAGCACGTCCTGGAGCGCCCGATGAAGTCATTGGCTTTCGGTCTCTGCCTCTCGATGCCTCTTTCTCAGGACCTCAGATTCTGCCTCCACGTCCGTGACGGCCTGCTGCTCGTATGCCAGTTGGACCTTCAATTGCTGCAGCTCAGCCATCCTTTCCTCGAGGGTGATAGAAAGCCCTTCGACGGTTCCTCTTAGGGACTGGAGTTCATTAGAATCCCGAGTAGAAGTAAGCTGAGCCCTGTCAGCCAGCTGCCTCTGAAGACGGGCGACTTCATCGGCTGCCACCCTGAGTCTCCCTTTATATTCATCCACCTGCCTGCGCCAACCGGCCCGATGCACGTCGTAGCTCACCTCGACGTCCTGAAGCTGCTGCTGAAGGTCGGAGACCTTCTTCGACCACTCCCGATCCCATCGGTCCGGGCCAAGAGTGGGACGAACTCCCTTCCAACTAGCCAATCTTTCCTGCGCAGCTGACAGTTCCATCCTGAGAGAGCTGATCTTGGCAGCTTGAGCCCAAATTCGATCGCTGGCACTCTTCTTGTGTTCCTCAAGCTCCTTCACGAAGTCCGCCTTCCTCCGGCTATACTCCATGATCCCCTTCACGTGGAGATTTCGAAAGCGGGTGGCCTCCGAGGTGGCTTCAGAGTAACCCTCCCTTAACCTATGAAGCTCGCCTTCCATCTTCTTCGACTTTTTCGTCGCATGAAGAACCTCCTTCTTCAGTCGCTGGATCGTGGACTTCAGTGGGATCCCCTGGGGCAGGGGAAGTGCCTTGGCAGGACACTGCCATCAAGAGACAGAAGCGTCAAGGCACGTCTCATTGCAGAAAGAAAAATAAAAAGGGGGGAAGGGGGAGAAGAGAAGCCATCCACGATGAGAAATTCAACTTTATTGATTGAATGATTCTTGAAGATAAAAAGAAAGGAAAAAATTACAGTAAAAGAAAGCTACAAGGTCGGAGGTCTCAGACCTCAGAAGCAGGAGTTGGGAGCTCGGTGTCCCTGGAAGGGGGGCTGCGGCAGCAGTAGCAGCAGGGGAAGGCCCGGCCTCATCTTCAGACTCCTCGCCCAAGAAGCTGAGGTCGAGCTCGGAAATTTTCTGGCCATCTTCTCCTGGCAGAGCTCGAACCCCTTGATGAAAGGCTTCCTGCCAAACCGGACGTTCAGGTCTCTCATCTCTGGGAGGCCTTGAACTCCTCTACCGCAAGACCCCTGGCCTCCGAGACCAAGACTGGAATCTGCTCCATCAAATTGGCGACCCCGGCCTCCGTCGTTCTCACCGTCTCCTCCAAGGTCTGTTTCTCCTCCTCCCGGGCCTGCTTCTCTTCTCCAGGGCCTCTTGGAGGGCAACTACTTCAGCGACCTTTTCCTTGAGGCGGGCACTTCGGCCCGACGATGCTCCTCCACCTGGATGGCATCCCTCCTCGCCGATTCGTCGCCTCGATGTTGGCGAGGAGTTGGTGCCCAATCTGTAAGGCGGCTAGGGGATCAGAAAGGGGTCGAAAAACCAATTAAACGAAGATTTGTTTACCTCGCGAAAGGACCCCAGGGAGTCCCAAACCCGCTGCTCGGGATCGAGCGATCGATCCTCTCGACGACATCAGGCAGAATGCAGCCGTCGATCAACCGCTTGATCAGGTCCCTGTCATTGAAGGGGTTCTCTGGCTCTTCTTCGGAGCCGAGGGACTCGTCAGCGGTGGCTCGAGGCTACTCACCCTGTGGGCCACCGACTTCCTTCTCTTCCCCTCTCGACTATGGGCGCCTCCGTGGAGCGGACCCCCAAATGGGGGCCCCAGTCGGCGGACTCCTTGAAGAGGCCCGGGGGGCCGTTGGTTCGGCGTCCGAAGGAACGTCGATCATGGAGCCACCTGGACAGGGCGGCCAAGCTCGTCTCCTCCGCCCTGGCCCTCTTTGCTGATCCGGAGGCCGGGCACCCTTTCTTTTGTGGGCCTTGAGGCCCCTGGCAAGCATCCGTGCTGCTTCGACGTCCATTCCTTAAAAAAAAAAAAAAATCAATCAATCAATCAAAATCAGAAGTCAATAATGAGGTGAAAAAGGAAGGAGTAGCATGCAAAAAAAAAAAAAAAAGAGAGAAAAAAGAAAAGAGAAAAGAGAGGAAAAAGAAAAGAAAAAGAAGAAGGACGGAAGAAGAGAAGAGAAAGGAAAAGATGGAGTACTCGCAGGATCCTGGGGCTCAGGCCGATGTTGAACAAAAATTGCTCCCTCAGAAGGTTGGGAAGGAAAGGAGCGGAGTAGTCAAGAAGCTTCCGGGGGCCTGGAGGTCGTCCTCCCCAGGCTGGGGGCCCGGGGACAGAATCCCTCAGAGAGCCCCAAGGGGGCAGGCCCAGCCTCAGGGTCGGGCAGTGGACGAAGAGGTATTTTTCTTCCAGTTGTGGATTGAAGAGGGGGCACCTTTCAGCAACCCCTTCTTGCCGAACTGAGGGGAGAAATACCACAGTCCTTCGCCGAAGGATGACGCTTGAAGGTATAGAAATGCCTAAACAGAGAGAGGGACGGCTGGACCTCGACTACGTGGCAAAGGGAGAGAAATCCTATCAAAAACCTAAAAAGATTCGGAGCAACTGAAGCCAAAGAGATATCTAAGAAGCGGAAGAGGGCGACAAAAAAGGCGGAATCGAAGCCGGAGCCGGCACGAAACGCCTCCTGATACAAGCAAAAATGATCGGGTGGGGGAGTGCTAGCCCGGTCGGAGGGGCCAGGCAGCTCCAGGTCGTACTCCGGAGGAACTCCATACTGAACCCTTATCAGAAGGAGTTCATCCGGGTCAGGGAGCATGGAATGGCACCCGACGTAAAAATCGGGAGAAGCCCAGCCCCAGATGCGGGTTCATCTACAGAACGAGGAACCTGGGGGTTGAGGCGGAAGAACTCCCGGAACGCTGGAAGCGGAAGAGCCGGAAGACATTTCAGATAACTTCGAATGAAGACTCTAAAGATCCCGAAGAAAAAGACAGGACAAAGGATGAGAGGTCATAGGAGACCAACTCAGAGGAAGGCGACAGGAGAAAATGGCGAAGAAAAGGCCCCTAAGCGGCAGAGAGAAGAGCGAAGATTCTGGGACTAACCTAGATCCTCTGAAGGATGCGGAGGGCGAGGACAGGGATGACTCGAAGGATGCCTATGGCCCAAGAAGACGCCAAGGAGAATCGGGATTCTCGAAGAAGGGGCGGATACTGATGGAACTCTCGAGCGGAATGGGGCCCCTAAAGGCGGAGGGATGGGTTTAAATAGACCCTGGGATCCGCGCCATAATGATCGCGAATCCCCCCAGACCGGCCCGCGCTCGACACGTGTCCCACTCACCATGGCAGGCGGCTAAAAGCGACTGACGGCTGACAGAGCCATTACTGCGCCATACCTGGGCCAGCGTACCAAAGGAAATTTCGAAGGGTCCCTTCGTATCGCCCCAATTCGAAAAGACTCTAGCACGCGCGCATTTAATGCCAAAATATCTAGGGGCGGTCGTGCGCAGGATTCGAGGGGACAACTTCGGTTGTGCCAATCTCTCTGTACTTTCTTCATTTGAAATTCAAACTCGAAAGTAGGGGGACTGGTGTTGGGTATAAAATACCCTCAGCCGAAGTTCTCAGCGGGATTGACCCTTGCAGGTCCCCTCCGACTTTCGGCTACTGGTGGACTCCGCCCGGACTCCTACGGGAGCCGGACTCCGTCCACAACTCCAACTGGTGGACTCTGCCCGGACTACTATAGGAGCCGGGCTCCGTCCACAACTTCAACTGTTGGTAAGCTCCGCCCGAACTCCTACGGGAGCCGGGCTCCGTCCACAACTTCAACCGCAAGGAAGACTCCGCCCGGACACCTACAGGAGCCGGGCTCCGTCACCAACTTCAACTGCTGGTAAGCTCCGTCCGGACTCCTACGGGAGCCGGACTTCGCACCTGACTTTAATTGCAGAAAGACTCCGCCCGGACTCCTACGGGAGCCGGACTCCATCCACAACTTCAACCGCATGGAAGACTCCGTCGAACTCCTACGGGAGCCGGGCTCCATCACCAACTTCAACTGCTGGTAAGCTCCGTCCGGACTCCTACGGGAGCCGGACTTCGCACCTGAATTTAATTGCAGGAAGACTCTGCCCAGACCCATACGGGAGCCGGGCTCCATCCACAACTTCAACCATAGGGAAGACTCCGCCCGGACTCCTATGGGAGTCGGGCACCGTCACCAACTTCAACTGCTGGTAAGCTCCGTCCGGACTCCTACGGGAGCCAGACTTCGCACCTAACTTTAATTGCAGCAAGACTCCGCCCGGACTCCTACAGGAGCCGGGCTCCGTCCATAACTTCAACCGCAAGGAAGACTCTGCCCGGACTCCTACGGGAGCCAGGCTCCGTCACCAACTTCAACTACTAGTAAGCTCCGTCCGGACTCCTACGGGAGCCAGACTTTGCACCTGATTTTAATTGCAGGAAGACTCCGCCCGGACTCCTACGGGAGCCGGGCTCTGTCCACAACTTCAACCGCAAGGAAGACTCCGTCCGGACTCCTACGGGAGCCGGGCTCCGTCACCAACTTCAACTGCTGGTAAGCTCCGCCGGACTCCTACGGGAGCCGGACTTCGCACCTGACTTTAATTGCAGGAAGACTCCACCCGGACTCCTACGGGAGCTGGGCTCCATGTTGGGAAATGTGTCCCTAAAAGCCAATTGTCAAGCTGTTGACGGTTGAGCAACCAAGTATTGTAATTGATTTGTTAATAAATAAAATATATTTGGCATTTTCATCATAAGCTTTCATCTTCTAATGAACTCCGTTGTTATGATGAAGTCCTTAGGACTATTTAAGTTCGATAAAGAGAGGATTTATCGATTAGTCCTTAAAACTGTTCACGACCAAATGATAGGCTGTTAATAAGGACGACAGCTTCTATTGAGCATAGGTCGCTGTAGGCCATATGGATTGGTTGTCCTCTTAACCAAGGAGTGTGGAGACACTGGTATGGCATACAGGTGAGATGTAAGGGTACATCATCATTGAACATGACCAACTCCAGAGTATTCTACTGTCGAGAATATCTCTGATGGGATATAGGTATAAGTGTCCCTTAGACCTGAGATCGCCTCAGTGACTTGCAAGCAACTCACTGTGCTTTGGTACTGGACTAACTGAATTTCTAATTCAGGGATGGAAGGCTTCTGGGCACAGTCAAGTACTTGCGAAGTCAGAGTGTGATCGAGATGGGATTGACCACTCCAAGAGTTGGAGAAGAATGAGTCGCTGTATTTCAATTTAGCAAAACCTTGGCTAGGGTAATCCATCAGATGGATTTGATATTTTGAAATACAATGTGGACAACCTGATCAGAGTTGACAGTTGAGCTCTGGGGTGTCCTATGATCATTTTGGTCAAGGGGATGAATTATATGAAAACTATATCCGCATGGGTTCTAAGGATGTTGTTCTACACATTCGACCTATCCGGTCGTCGGGTACCATTGCTAGATGGTCACTTCGATTGGTATAGGAATTTATTCCTATGCTACCGGCTTAGGTTCGGACCTATGAGGTCACACACATTAGATTCATGATCCGATCAGATGGTTGATCAACGATTAAGAATCGTTCTAGGGTTAAATGATCAATACGATTGACATTTAACCCAGTGCAAGTGTTGCAGGAGGATCGATTAGCAATTCGATTGCTAATTGGCTTAATTTGATTAAGCCAATGGGCTGAGATTAAGTCTAATTAAATATGATTTAATTAAATTTATTTTGGGCTTGATTGGATCAAGTCCAATTGGTTTATTGGATAAGCCAAGTGCAAGGAAAAACTAGTCCTAGTTCAACTAGGACTTGGGTCAATCTAATTTCTAATTTGATTAGAAAATTAAATCAGATTTAAATCTAATTTAATCTGATTAAATTAGGTTTTAATTAGGTTAAGACCTATTTTAATTGGGTTGATCTAATTTTGATTTGATTTGGTTTGGGAAACCAAATTAAAACAAGTCATAGACAGAATCCTAGTAAGACTAGGATTCCACCTTGCGCCACATAACCTTCTCCACCCCTCTCTCTTATTCAACGCCAATCTCACTTATTTTGTGTGACAAAAGCCCTCTCCCAGATCTCTCCCACGTTCACAAAAGGTCTCCTCTCTTCTTTCTTACATGGAAGGTGGTTTGGATCAAATCTAAAAGGAATAAGTTTGGATTTCGAATTCTATGAGATAGAGTTTTAGAAATCCAAAACTCTTTCAATTTTGCACCGAATTTATCCAATTTTTTTTGGAATTTTTGGCTTTTAGGGTTACATTTGCACCCTTTTCTGGTGAT
The DNA here is from genome assembly GCF_000442705.2 of Elaeis guineensis. Classification (NCBI taxonomy): domain Eukaryota; kingdom Viridiplantae; phylum Streptophyta; class Magnoliopsida; order Arecales; family Arecaceae; genus Elaeis; species Elaeis guineensis. The sequence goes on along the minus strand of NC_026006.2, from coordinate 22,541,033 downwards.
CCATCCAGAAAATATGAAGGAGGTGCTCAAGAGTTGGGCGTCCCTTAACTTGCCATGTTTGGATAAGCCTTGACTAGGTGTTTGACCTAGACAAGGACTCTATCATATCTCTCTATATAAGATGAGTTTCTTCATAAAATTTTAAGAAATTATAGATTTGAGAGACCTTTGTGCCATCCAAAAATCAGAGAGAAATACCTTGGGTTGTGGAGATATAAAAGATGCAAGTTTGGGTGTCTAGAGAGAAAAACGTGAAGAAGAAGAGGGTCTTCTTCTTGGGTTTTTGTTTTCATATCTTTCCTCCCTCCATCTTGAGTTTCCTGAGAGTGTCTCAGATCTGAAACTCCTCCTTCTACTTTCCATCTTTGGAAGAGTCCAAATCAAGAAGAAGGAGGCACCTGATCAACCATCAAAGAAGGATCAGCGCAGTACTAGCATACTGTGCTGATTTCCTGAAGCAGGACTTCTGATCGAGATTCGTGGGCTCGTGTGGATGACTCCTAGAGGCCAGACGCATGTGCGGCTTGCAACATCATCCTCAAGCCCAGATCAGCAAGGTTAGAACATCTAACTTGCAAGGTAATAGATCTGATCTATTGTTTAATACATACATTAGATGTAGTAGTAGAAACATGTTGATATGATCAACATGTAGTTCATGCTATATTTATATATTTTAATTTTTGATTTAATGCATGTAATAATCATGTAATAGGATCTTAGATCTAGGGATTTTTGATCTTAGAAAATAAATTTTGATTTATTTTAGTCTTCCGCTGTATGATCTTGAAAAAGTTTCAAGATCTAACCCCTTCAGATTAACCCTACCTAGATCTGGTTCCTACAATTGGTATCAGAGCCAGGTTCTTTATTACATGATTATTTATACATGCTTAGATTATTTTTAGATTAGATCTAATTTATAATCTGATTATTAAATCTGAAATTAAAATTTTAGATCAATCACAAACTGCAAGGTTGTCCTGCTGTAAGGTTTACCCCTTACAGTGCAAAGGTTGTCCTAGTTTGTGTAGATCTATCTTTAATCATAAATTTATTAGATATGATCTAGATTAAATTTATGATTTATTAGATTTAAAAGATATTTAAATCTGAAATAAAATCTCTTTGTTAATAATTTTTGTGCAAAGAAATTATTTAAAGTTGAAATTGTTTCAATTACATGAACCTGTTTAGATTAGATCTAAAGTAGTTTCATGTTTATTTCACTTGCATCTTGATTATGAATCAAACATGCAATATGGTTGGTAGAATCATATTGTAAAATTATTTTACAAATATGAAAATTATTTTTTGAAAAGCCGAACCCAACCCTCAGCCCAAAACTTAATTAAGAATTAAGAAGTTGTTTGATTAGGTTCTAGGATTGTGAATTGAAGAACCTAAGACACAAATCATAACACATTGGGTTAATGGGTTAGTGAGAATTAGGTCCATTAATTGGGTTAGACCTATGGTTAGATTAAAGATGGACTTAATTAGAGAATTGACTAAATCTAATCAATTGTTGTCTTAGATTAGGTCAAGGATTCTCTAGATCAATTACAATAGTTGTAGTTGGTCAAGTCCATGTCTTTAACGAGAACCAAATGGACTTGATTCTTGGCTAAGCGGTCTAGCACGAACTGTTAGGTTGATCTAATCGAAACTAATTAAACCAGTTGGTGTCTAAGGTAAACCAGACCGGTGGTTTTTAATTGGGAGCCCGCTTACCTGGCCATTTCTGATGGTGTCTAAGGCAAGCTTTGGCAGACCCTCCCACTGATCGAACTTACCTGGCCTCTTGGTGAAATTATGTTTTGATCGGATCACTTGACTATTCGAGCTGACCCATGTCAGCTAGGTAAATCAGTGTGACTGATTTAGGTGCTCCTAGACCAGCCCTGGTCTCCCTTAAGCTGACTTGGTGAAGCCAGTGGGAGGATCATGATAAGCTGGTTCATCTGACCTCATCCTCTAATTATTTAAATCCTCTAAAATTATTAGGTCCTTAAAATGATAAAGTTATGGAGATAACTGAGTCATAGCCTCCCATTAAGGTGTTTGATAATGAGTCCATTAACTCAATAATCATTGCAGACCCAAAGGCCTGGTGCTTGTTGACTAATGGAATTATCACTCATCATATGATGACTTGGAAGTGTCTCTCTAATGGTGGTTAGGTGAGCCAACCAAAGTTGGGCTTAATCATTCGTTGGTTAGATACACCAAGTATGATCATGTTAATGGTTGGACCTAACGGATCCTTACAGTGGAGGCCAAAGCCTACTGATTAGGTTTCTGGGGCAAAATTAAAATTACTAGAAATTGTTTAGAGAAACAATTGGTTATGAACCTACCCTTAGATGTACATGGGTTGGCCAACCAAAGTTGGGCTTGTGTGCAGTCTAAGTGGATTCTAGTACCCGCTAAGGAATTAGGGTAATTTCTCGATTGGAGGTAGAGGCTACCAATTCGAATAAAATAGTGGGAGAAACCTTTTGATTAAAGTCCAAATCTTTAGGTTTAATGAATCAATTACTAATTAGGTTATGGTTCTCCTTTGTGCAAATATGGCCACTTCCCTATCGCTCCGATCATTGTTGGACAATGATAAGTTGGTGGGACCCAACTTCGGTAGCTGGTACCGAAAGTTGAAGATAGTCCTGGAGCATGAACGGATCCTATATGTGATAATGGATCCTGCACCTGAGGAGCCAGCTGTCAATGCACGTGGAACAGTCAGAGACACTTACCAGAAGTGGCTCAGTGACCGGACCATGGTGCGCTGTATCATGCTGGCTGCTCATGAGCGACGAGTTCAGTCGCAGATTCGAGACGGCTCAGCCAAAGGACATGCTTCAAGTGTTGGAGGATGCCTTTGGCACACCCGATGACGTAGAGAGGCACAAGACTAGTTGTGCCATCTTCAACGCCAAAATGCGGGATGGTGTCTCTATCACTGATCATGTATTGTACATGATCGAGCTGATGGAACGATTGAGCAAGCTCGGCTTTCCCTTGCATGAGCAGCTTGGGAAAGATGCAATACTGAACTCGCTGCCCAAGTCTTATCTCCCATTCCTCACTCATTATAGAATGACAAAGCCTGAAGAAACTACCACGGGTTACTGGGGTTGCTTCAGAACTTTGAGAAGGATCACCAACTTCACAAGGAGTCGGTGAACTTAGTGGGAGGTTCGTCTTCTGGTTCTCGACCTTTAGAAAGGAAGAAGAACAAGAAGAAGAAAGTGAAGAAGGTGCAAGTTCAGGCTGGGACATCAGTGCAGAGCCAGACCAAAAAGATCAAGCCTGATAAGAGTCTATTCTACTGGCAAGCACCCTAGATTAGATAGTGTGTCAGATATCTACTTATGGCATTGAGGCTAGGTCATATAAATAAGAACAGAATAAACAGGTTGACTCAAGAGGAAATCCTCGAAGTCAGTGATTGTGAATCACTTCCAACCTGTGAGTCCTGTCTTCTTGGTAAAATGACCAAGTCACCTTTTACTGAAAAGGTGAGAGAGCTACTGAGCTCTTGGGCCTAGTACATACTGATGTATGCGGGCCCATGAGCACCAGTGCTAGAGGTGGATATTTCTACTTCATAACTTTCACGGATGACCTATCCGATATGGATATGTCTATCTGATGAAACATAAGTCGGATTCATTTGAAATGTTCAAACGATTCCGAAGTGAAGTAGAAAAATAAACTGGGAAGAGTATTAAAACTCTTCGATCTGATCGAGGAGGAGAATACCTTTCTAGTGAGTTTCTCACATATCTAGGAGAGAATGGGATTCTCTCCCAATGGACTCCTCCAGGAACACCACAGCATAATGGTGTGTCTGAAAGGAGGAATCGACTCTGTTAGACATGGTCCGATCCATGATGGGTTTTTGCTAGCTTGCCGATATCCTTCTGGGGATATGCACTCGAATCGGCCTGTTATCTGTTAAATAGGATTCCAAGTAAGTCTGTAATTAAGACTCCATATGAGATATGGACGGGACGTAAGCCAGCACTTTCACACCTTAGGGTCTGGGGGTGCCCGCCTATGTCAAACGATTAGTCACAGACAAACTTGGACCTAGGTCTGACAAATGCTCATTCATAGGGTACCCCAAAGAGACAAAAGGATATTTTTTCTACCATGCTGATGAACAAAAGGTGTTCGTCAGCCTTAAGGCAATCTTTTTAGAAAAGGAGTTCCTTGGTGAAGGAACCGTTGCCTCTAAGGTTGAACTTGATGAAGTTCAACAGGTAGAAGGACCGACACCAATAGCTGAACCTGAGTCGGATATGATTAGATCAGATCCGAGCCCAATATACCTGCACCATTAAGGCGATCCGGTAGAGTACCGCGTCAGCCGGACAGATACTACGTTTCTTGGTCCGGGACGGTGATCCCATCGAACTTGATGAGAATAATGAGGATCCGATCACCTATATGGATGCTATGCAGAGACCTGATTCGAGAAATGGCTTGAAGCCATGAAATCCGAAATGGAGTCCATGAAGGTCAACGATGTATGGACATTGGTTGACCCACCTGAAGGGGTTAAACCCATTGGGTGTAAATGGGTCTTCAAAAGGAAGAGGGGCGCAGACGGAAAGGTGGAGACCTATAAAGCCCGTCTGGTTGCCAAGGGGTATCGTCAACGTTATGGTATTGACTATGACGAGACATTTTCCCCTGTGGCAATGCTCAAATCTATTCGGATAATGCTTGCAATAGCTGCCCATCTGGATTATGAGATCTGGCAGATGGATGTAAAGACAGCTTTCCTGAATGGAGAGCTGACTGAAGAGGTGTATATGATACAACCTGAAGGGTTTACATCCACAGATGAGTCCAAGGTGTGCAAGCTTCAGAGATCCATTTATGGACTGAAGCAAGCTTCTCGGAGTTGAACATGCATTTTGATAAGGTGATCAAAACGTATGGCTTCATTAAGAATGGAGAAGAGCCCTGCATCTATAAATGGGCAAATGGTCCAGTTGTGGTATTCCTTGTCTTGTACGTGGATGACATTCTCTTAATCGGGAATGACATCCCCGCACTACAGGGAATAAAAGTTTGGTTGTCATCACAGTTCTCCATGAAGGACTTGGGTGAAGCAT